>NW_026867633.1:907188-1074688 GCF_020745735.1 Hemiscyllium ocellatum
TCTGCGGCAACGAGCCGTATAAATAGAGCCAATGGTTGGGAGATTGGAGTCCGTCATAGTCCGGGCTGTGAACACAATCTTCTGTAGTTTCTGATGGTCTTGGGCAGAGCGTTGCTGTACCAGGCCGTTACGCATCTGGACAGTCCGCTGACAATAGTGCATCTGTAGAAGTAGTGCATGCTGAATTTCCTGAGTCACGTGAGAAAGCAGAGGCGTTGTTGAACCTTCCCGACCGTCGACCTATGTGAGAAGTCCACAGTAAGTTGTCAGTTATCGTCACACCGAAGGAGTTGATGCCCTGCACCTCCCTCAACCGTTTAGTGTAGCTGAGTGCGTGGGCCCCTCCTTTTTTACTGAAGTCAATGATCAGTTACTTACTATTGTCGAATTTGAGAGAGAGGGTTATCATTACACCATGCCACCAAGCCCTAGATCTGCTTTTTGTATTCTGACCCATCGTTGTTTGATATCCCTCCAGATTTGGTGATGTCATCAGCGAATTTGCAGCTGGGGTTGTTTGGAATTAACAACACAGCCGTGGGTGTACAGGGAGTACAGTAGGGGCTGAAGAAGGCGTGGGTGTACAGGGAGTACAGTAGGGGGCTGAGGGACACAGCCGTGTGTGTACAGGGAGTACAGTAGGGGGCTGAGGGACACAACCATGTGAGTACAGGGAGTACAGTAGCGGGCTGAGGGACACAGTGGTGGGTGTACAGGGATGACAGTGGGGGCTGAGGACACAGTGGTGGGTGTACAGGGATGACAGTAGGGGGCTGAGGACACAGTGGTGGGTGTGCACAGGATGACAGTAGGGGGCTGGGATACAGTGGTGGGTGTACAGGGATGACTGTAGGGGGCTGAGGGACACACCCGTGTGTGTACAGGAAGTACATTAAGGTGGCTGAGGGCACAGTTTGTGGGTGCACAGGGAGTACAGTAGGGGGCTGAGGACACAGCTGTGGGTGTACAGGGATTCCAGTAAGGGTTAAGGGCGCAGCCGTGGGTGTACAGGTAGTATTGTCGTGTGTTGAGGACACATCTTTCAGGAGCTCCAGTGTTGAGTGTTATTGTGGAGGAGGTGCTTTTACTTATCTTAGCTGATTGTGGTCTGTCAGTCAGAAACCTGAGGATCCAGTAGCAGAGGGTTGAGCAGAGACCAAGGTAGTGGAGTTTTGTGATTAGTCTGTAAGGGATAATGATTTTGAAGGTGGAGCTTTAGTCAATGAGCAGGAGTCTGGTGAAGGTGTCCTTGTTGTCCAGATGTTCCAGAGATGCATGCATGGCTCGGATAAGGCATCTGTTGTGAACCCGGTACATTAGTCAGCAAATTATAGGGCAGCAGGGCAGGCTGGGAGAATGGAGGTGATAACCAGCCTTTCGAATGACTTCATGATGATTGAGGTCAGAACCAATAGGCGATAGTCTTTAAGGCACGTTCCATGTGCTTTCTCACTTACGAGAATGATGATGGCCTTCTTGAATCAGGTTGGGACTTCGGTCCCAGGAGGCAGAGACAGAAGTTGTTTGTGAATACCTCTGACAGTTGGTCCACACAGTGCTCAGCCGGAACACTGTCCAGGCCCATCACTTTCTTTGATTTGACTCACTGGAAGACTGACCATGCCTGCAGTGGTGATAGCGGGCACAGGTACATTCTGGGGCTTTTGGGGCTGGTGTCAGCTGCCAGTTAGTGACAGTCACACAGTCATTTATTATTGACATCCCCTTCCCCACCTCCCTCCGTATCATCAACACACAGTGACATTGGTTGGTGTGAGCACCACGCAGTCAGCGTTGAGGCAGTTTGCGATTGATAGACTCGGATCGTGCGCCATCAAGTTCTGTGTCACCATAATGGGGTAAAATCATAATAAAAATGGTGTGCACGGTGTCAGTGCTAGTGGTGCAAGGAGTGAAGACTGTGCAGATGTAATTCCAGTCAAGCCACTGCTTTAACCTGAATGGAGTCAGGCACCTTAACTGTTGTGTCTTTTCAATGGTGGACCATCCTTAGGTAGTCAGGAAGTGCCATTTACACGAACCATCTGACCTGACGAGTTTCACTAAGTTTGCAGATGATACAATGATGATTGGATGTTCAGGTGATATTGAGGAAGTGGGGAGACTGCAGAAAGAATAGAAAGTTTAGGACACTAAGCAAATATAAAGCAGATGGAACACAATATGGGAACTTCTGAGATTATGCACTTCAGTAGGCAGAATACAGGCAGACACTATGTTCTAAAAGGCTTCATGCAATCTGAAACACAAAAGGAGTTTAGAGTACTCATCCTTTTCTTGTGGTTAATGTGCAGGTTCAGTTGGCAGTTAGAAAAGTAAATACAATGTTAACATTCATTTCAGGAGAGCTAGAATACAAGATCGGAGACATATTGCTGAGAATGTAATAGGCTATGGTCAGACGAAATTGGATTATTGTGAGCGGTTCTGGGGAAGGGTCTACAGGTATTCGACATGATCTATCCTGGGAATGATGGCTTGTCATATGAGCGGCAGTTGTGGGCTCTATGTCTGTACTCAATGCAAGTTTGAAGAATGGTGTGGGGGAACACATCTGTTTGAAACTGATCGATTATTGCAAAGATTGATATAATTAGAGTATAAAAGATATTTCCACTAGTCATAGAGACGATGACAAAATGTCACAGTTTCAGCGTGAAGAGACAGCCTGAATAGCCTTAGTCTATTGCTACATTGCATGCCCTTGTGGTCATATAGTCTATTATACAGTGCAGAATTGAAAATCTCTGACCTGTACTTGCAATTCTTGTATTTGTGTGTCGATTTGACTTCACCCTCTGGTCATTGGTAACCCCTGTAATATGGACGGTGGGAGGATTTAGTGTCGGCCAGTAGCGCAGTAATGTGTTGAATATAAGCAGCTATGTGTGAATCTCACCTGCCAGGAGTACGTTGTGTCTACGATGATAATCATTTTCAGTTGGGTATTTTCGAAGGATCAATTCTGTTATGCTAATATTGTCGAATTTAACAAAACAGGTGCAATTTATCACAGCACTCAGCAACAAGGAGTCATCGAATACTGAACACCCTTCTAATAAAAAAAGGTCTAAAATGTTCAGTGTCAGAAACACTACTTTCCTGTTCATGTTCAAATCAGACAACCTGTGCCATCAATGTGCTCAACGTGGAACTTTTTAACCATATTTTTTGGTTCTGTGAATCGCTGGATGGGCCCACCATTTCTTATCCGTCCCTAGTTACCCTCTTGAGAAGGTGGTGCTGAGCTGCCTTCTTGTACCGCTGCAGTCCACCTGCTGTGCGTTGACCAACAATGCCACGAGGGAGGGAATTCCAAGGTTTTGACCCAGCAACAGTGAAAGAAAGCTGATATATTTCCAAATCAGGATATTGACTGGTTTGGAGGGGAGCTAGAAGGTGGTGTTCACAAAAGTCTGCTGCCCTTGTCATTCTAGATGGAAGTGCTCGTAGGATTGGAAGCTGCTGTCTGAAGATCTTTGGAGAATTTCTGCAGTGCATCTTGTAGAGAGTACACACTGCTGATCCTGAACGTTCGTGGTGAAGGGAATGAATGCTTGTAGAAGTGGTGCCAAGCAATTGGACTATATTGTCCTGGATGGTGTCAAGATTCATCAGTGTCGTTGTGGCTGCGCTCATTCAGGCAATTGGGGAGCATTCCATCTCACTCCTGACTTTTGCCTTATCGAAGGTGCATGCTTTGGGAAGACAGAAGATGAGTTACTCGCGCAGTAATCCTTGCCTCTGATCTGTTCTTATATTAATGTGGCGAGTCCAGTTGAGTTTCTGGTCAATGGTAACCCCAAGTGTATTGATAAGTTGTGGGGTGGGGGGGAGAATGGGAATTTAGTGACAAATATGCTGCTGAATACCAAGTTACTACATTGTTTCTTACTGGTGATGGCCATTGTCTGACATTTGTGTGGTGCGAGTGTTACTTGTCACTTGTCAGCCCAAGTCTGGGTATTGTCCAGACCTTGTTGCATTTTGGCATGGACTGCCTTCCATACCTGAACATTTGCGAATGGTGCTGAACATTGTTCAGTCATTGTCGAACATCCCCACTTCTGACCTTATGATGGAGAGAAGGCCATTGATGAAGCAGCAGAAGAAGTTTGGACCTAGGTTTCATCCGGAGGGCCACTGAAGATGTTACCTAATATGGTGACCAAACGTCTGAAAATGAACAGTCCAGGTTATGGAGCAAACCTACATCCACACTATCCTGAGGGACTACTGCAGAAATATTCTGGAACTGAATATCTCCAACAACAATGACCATTTTCCTATCTGCCAGGTATGACTCCAATAATGAAGTACTTGCTCACAATATCCTTTTTGCTTGGATTCCTTGATGCCACATTTGAAAGAATGCAGCCTTGATTTCAAGGGCTGGAATTCAGTTCCATTTTCTATGCTTGAACAAAGGCTGTGATGACGTCAGGAGCTGAGTGGTCCTGGTGGAACCCAAACTGAGTGTCACTGAGCAGGTTATTGCTGAGCAGGTGCTGCTTGATAGCTCTGTTGATGAGCCCGTCCATCACGTAATTGATGATAGTGAGTAAACTGATAAGGCGGAATTTGGCTGGGTTGAATTTGTCCTGCGTTTTGTGTACAGAACATACTTGAGCAGGTTTTTTTCCCCCATTGCTGCCCTCTCTATTGCACTAGGGTTAATCCTCTGGCTTGATGATAATGGTTGAGTGGATTATATGCTGGGCCATGACACTACAGATTGTGCTGGAGTATAATTCTTCTGCTATTGGTGGACTACAGCGTCTTATGGATGCTCAGTCTTCAGTCGCGAGATCTGTTGGATGTCTGTTCCATTTAGCATGGTAATAGTGCCACACAACACAATAGAATTTATTCTCGGTGTGACCGTGAGACTTTGTCTCCTCAACAACAGTGCAGTGGTCACTTTTAGTGATGCTGTCATGGACAGATGCATCTGCTGTTGGTAGTTTGGTAAGGATGACATCAGGTATGATTTCTTTTCCCTCTCGTTCATTCCCTCACTACCTTCCACAGACCCAATCAAGTAGCTATGTCCTTTAGGACTCGACCAGCGTGATCAGTAGTACTGCTGCCAAACCACTCTTGATGGTTAACTTTGAAATTCTTCAGCCAGAATACACTTTGTGCCCTTTTCTCAGTCAGTGCTTTCTCCAAGTTTTGTTCAAAATGGAGGAGTACTAATTCAGCTGAGGAATGAGGTTACATGGGAGTCAGTAAGGCTGCGTTGCCCATATTTAAACTAAAGCCATGGGGCTTCATGGGGTTTGGAGTTAATTTTGGGGGATCGCAGAGCAACTACCTCCAAAATGTATCGCCCCGTCCGCTGAATCGGTCCTGACCTTGGGCCAGTACATATCCAGTGATGGTGATGGTGGTTTTTGTGGTATTTCTGTCAGTTATAATTTCATGAGCATGGCTATGTCAGGCTGTTGCTTGACTAGTCTGTAAGGTAGTTGTCCCAATATTGGCACTGGCCTTCAGATGTTAGTAAGAAGGACTTTGCAGGTTCGACAGTGATGTTTCCAACTGACTTTTTCGGTGGTCAGATCAATACCTGTTGGTCCACCTATTGGTTTCATTTCTTTGAGATTTTGTAGCGATTGGTATAACTGAATGACATGCTAGACCATTTCAGAGGGCAATTGAGAGTCATCACATTGCTTTGGGTCTGGAGTGAGGATGAAAGATTACTTCACTGGAGTATATTAGTGAACCAATCGGGTTTTCCTTTCTGACAATCGGCAATGATTTCATTCTCATCAGTAGATTCTTAATTCCAGCTTTTTAAAAAATATTGAATTGAATTTCCACCACCTGCATTGGCGGGATTCGAAACTGGGTCCATAGAACAGGAGCTGATATTTCTGGATTGATAATCTAGCGATAATACCAGAACACCTACTTGGAACCACACGTTGTACTCAGCTGCCATTTCTTGTGTTGCCCTGTTTTTCATTCATTGCTCATGTTATTCTGGAATCTCATCTTTCATTAAATCCTAATTGAAATATACCCGCCATGAACGTCTTCTGGACTGCTTGAATTTCATTGTCTCTTTTGTTACACAAACATTTCAAGGCAGCTTGTACATCAGAGAAGAACAGGAAGAAATAATGGGTGATTGTGCACTGTACATGTCACTGGAACAGCTAATCTGTCCAGGCACCTAAAGTGTTTATTGTGGGTCAGAGAGCCGCCGAATTATGATAACACAGATGGAGGTCAGTCAACCCATTGTAGGGTCACAAGCTCTTCAACGGCACAATTGGAGCTAGAGTGAGTGTGTGGAGATAGATGGTGTGAGATAGAAATAAACAGAGAAAAACAAAGTGAAGGGAGATAAACTGAGAGAGGATAGATAGGGGAGCGACTGACAGAGTGGGTGAGGAAGCGGTGTTAAATGAGGATGAAGTCAGATAGATCACAAGACAGCATGACGGTAGATAAATACGGACAGATAAAAGTTCCTCTGAACTGCAAACCTATTGTCTGGGTGCCATACCCTGGGAGCGCTCTGCTGATACTGCCTGTCATCCCAGGTCATTTATTTCCAATAATATCACAGAGCTGGGTTACGGACAGCTGAACAAATCCCAATAGACCAGTAGATTAGTTCCATGGCGAAGGTGGATTTTTAAAATAAACTGTGCCATGAGCAGCAGGAAATGGTAACCCCAACTAACACTCCCACTCCACCTCCAGATCCTGCGTGAGAGACTGGGTCAGAGAATCTCAGTGAGGGGGATCACTGAAAGAAAGGAAATCAGCATCTCCGCGGTGCATCAAATAATGATTGATAAAGTTTGCACACCACTTTCCTCGTTTTCTAATCCACATTTCAATTTATATGGGTCCATATCGGGGTGCATTTTAACAATCTTATCTCTTTGTACTTTGCATATTTTGGTCTGTATAGAAAATCATTTTGTCTCTGTATTTTGTATTGCATAAATGCATTTCATTAATATTGTCCCTGCTAATTTCTCATTGTAGCTGTATCCTTGAATCTGTTCTTCATATGAGTTATATAGTGTAACGTTCCAATACTGATAACTAGGAAACAGCAATGTACCTCTTCCCAGTATGTCCTCCAGTCCTCTTCATCTTCTGTCTTTAACCCAATGTTATAAGCACAATGTAATTGAAGTCAGTAAATGATACTTCCTCACAGTTCCTTAACATTGATAAAGGCAACACTCACACTTGCCCTCTCTGATTCTGGGAAAACAATCTGAATTGTACTTGTTACGTAGAACTCTCTGTTAACATATGCATGTCGTTTGATTGTTATAAACCCACATTGTCTGAGGCACATGGACGGAAGACATTCTCTCAATGTTTTATTGATTTTGCAAAATGACTGATCAGTAATCACAGGATCAATTTCTCCATTTATGAGCAGAGAAGCATGTTTATGTTCTGTTAAAACCTCTGGCATTGCATCTATATTCAAGGCAGACTGCATGATTACACCAATCAACCTGCCACCTCCAACATTCCTTCCTACAGTCACACTCACATATCACATCCAGAATGTGTAAATGTTCATAGATATTTTGAAGTTTATTAAAGCAGCATCAAATTGAAAGAGGTTAGCTGGAGCTATTTGTTCAGCCATTCTGATTATGTGAGTCTCCATAGATCCTATGGATCCCTAAAAAGTTTCCTTCTCCTATCAGTAAGAGAATGGGTTCAATGTGTTATCACATAGTATGAGCGGGAGCATTACCCACACCAGTAACAGATATCAGTAGCTTCAGAGAGAGAGGGAGGAGAGATCAGAATCTGGGAACATTAAACTGGAATGTTGCAACAATGGATCAGGATCTGAGAACATTCGACTGGAAATTTCCAGCAATGGACAGGAGTTTATCATCGGGTCTTTTGTGGCTTTCCCAGCCTTGGATATCATTAGCGTGACGGATTGAAGATGTACTGATGGTTATTCAAGCTGGTTACTATCCTATTATTGCTATAGTTGGTAAACCTGGTAAGTCACTCTATCTGCCTAGTGATTCGGTCTGAACTGAATTGATGGTCATAATATGTAAATTTTCGAAAGGTGCAAGTCAATGATTTCAGTTCTAATCAAAGATTCCATTCCTTACAAATTATAACTAGCAAATGATTATATACAAATTACATACTGTTCTCCTTGATTCATTTTCTCTTGCACAAGTTTACATTTCCATACCCTCCCACTCACCAATCCTTTCCAGTTGGAATCTCTTGCGTACAAGAGTAGACAGGCCATATTAGAGTAGAATAGGACTTTGGTTCGGCCACATTCAGAGTATTCCGGACAGTTCTGGTTACCACATTACTGAAAGGCTCTGGATGCTTTGGAAAGAGGAAAGAATGTTACATAGCATGGAGAGAACGAGGTTTGATAGATTAGCATTATTTTCATAAGAAAGATGGAGTTTGAGGGAGGACTTGATTGAGGTTTACAAAAGCATGAGAGGTGTAAACAGGGTGGATAGCAATAAGCATATTGCCAAAGTTAGGGAGTCAGTTACAAGGGGCAAAAATTCATGATGAAAGGGGAAACGGTGATTGGAGATATGCTCGAAAAGTTATTTGCGCAGAGGGTTATGGGTGCTGGGATGCGTTGCCAGCGGAGGTGGTGGAGATGAGGACGAAAGTGTCATTTAGTATGTATCCCGACAGATACGTGAATGGGCAGGGATCAGAACCTTAGAAAATAGGCGACAGGTATAGATAGAGGATCTGGATTGACACAGGCTTGGAGGGCTGACGGCCTGTATGTGCTGTGATTTTCTTTGTTACTTCTAAATTCTAGCGAAAAAACATCTGTTGAGACTTGACAGGAAAAGGAAACCAAGATGAAATGTGGCACAGCGAATGTTTGGATAGGAGAATTTATTGTAGAGAACAGAAAAATGACAAGGAGACGAAACAGTGGACATTTCGTCTGTCTTCAATGAGGAAGATCCACAAAATCTCCCAGAAATACCATGGGCCTTTGTAACTAAAGGCTAAAATCATTCATATACAGTTATGAGGTAGCATTTGGAAACAGAACTGGGATGCGGATTGATAATTCTGACAGAGGAGAAGTAATTCAAACTGAAATTTCATAGAAAACAGCAATACACATATTGATTGCAAAAGGAACTACTGTATTTTTCTGTATTCATTTCGGAAGGTTATAAATGCATTCAAATGATTTACGAAGGGAAGAAATGGGAGAGTGGAGGACTACAGGCCGGTGTTTTCATTCACTGTAGGGAATCTGTTGCAAACTATTGGACACTGAGTAAGTAATAGCAAATTTCAGGAGATTTGTTCTGCATTTATGAAAGGGAAGTTATAATTTACAATTATTTTCTTGACGATATTTCTTGTAGATATAAACAATGGTGAATCAGTGAATGTGGTAAAGTCTGATATTCAGGAGAAGGTTTCATCAGCACACTCAGTAAGTTATGAGATAACATTAAAGCAAAGTGTATTGGGAGGAACATACGCAAACAGGGGAAGGTAAGCATTAGAGAAAGTATTGGAGAGCATAAATGCCGTTAAAAGGCTGTTTGTGTGGCTGGAGACCGGCGTACGCTGGTGTGGCACAGGTTTCAGTGCTGTCTCCCTTTAAACGCCTTCATTTAAATTGAATCCGAATACAGACAATGAAGAATCAACGAGACTCAAACTGTCAGCTTGCTCTCTCTTCACAATGCTGTCTGACTCACTGTGATCTCTCGCATGTGTTGGTTTCAGATTCAGCTTCTGCAGTAATTTGCTCCAACTAGAAGTAAAGACATTCTGCACTTGTAACACAGAGAGTTGGAGATATTGTAACTGGACTGTACCTGTACAATTTTGATGTTTTGATCTAAGTAAAATATACCGATCACATATACTGAATGGGCATTCTCCTGATTAATCTCTCAGATGGCAAGATGGTCTGCTGAGGAGACTTGGTCTGAGATCAAGGGGGGAATCTGTGTGTGAAATTGGAGAACGCTGATTGATTGTTATATGAGAACTTCAAGTCTATTTACTTGGGAAAAGGAGGAGGTAGGTACAGAATTCAAGAAGATGGGCTGGGCGGCCCTTGAACAGATGGATGTAAGATGTGAACAGGGATTGATGGTTTTGGCTGGTATAAAACTGTTATATCTCAGTTACACCTCAGGCTGCTGTTGGAAACTAGGAATGAAAGGCGCTGATGCAAATGTTAAATAGAATCCGGTTAGAGGTGAGGTGCCCGAGGACTGGAGAACACCCTTTACAGGAAGGGCTGCAGAGATAGAACAGGGAACTATAGACCAGTGTATTTCAGATCAGTGTTTGAGAAAATTTTGCAAAACATAGGTCGGTGGTAGAAGGCTGTTTGTATGACTGGAGAACGGTGTACCCTGATGTACCACAATGATGAGCGCTGCATCCCTCATTATTTGTGGTATTTATAAATGATGTAGGTGTGAATGTGGAGGAGGAGTGGCAGCGTGATAAGTAAGTCTGTGTTTGACACAAATATTGGCTGGGTGTTTAGCAGTGAGGAGGAAGTTCTTACGTAACAGGATGATACAGATGGAATGATCAGACGGGTGGCTCAATGACAGATGCGATGTAACCCTGATAAATATGAGTTGATGAACTTTGGAGGTAGGAGTCAGACAGGAGAGTACACAATGAATGGCAGCACATCAGGAAGCTCAGAGTGAATGTGGCGGAGCGGGATCAAAGGTTACGTAAGAAATCGTTGAAAACAGTAGGCATAGCGTTTACTTATCGAGGCATAGATTACTAGAACTATGTAACACTTTGGTTAGGCCAAGATAGAATACTATTTGGGGTTCTGGGATCCTCATTACAGGAAGCATGTGATTGTTCATTAGGGGGTACAGAGATTCACCAGGATGTTCCCAAGGATGGAGCATATCAGCTATGGAAAGAGGTTTAATAAGCTGCAATTGTTTACTTTGGAACAGAGAAGATTGAGGGGGACGTGATTTAGAAGGATAAGATTGCGAGGGACATGGAAAGCTGCATGGACAGAGGCAGCTGTTCCTTTTTGTAAAGGGCCAAGAACAGGAGAGCACACGTTTAAAGCGAAGGATTTGACGTTTAGACAGGATTCTGGGTTTGGTTTTCACCCAGAGGATGTTGCGGTCCGGAATGCACATCCTGCGGGGGTGGGGGGGTGGTGGGGTTGAGGGATAAGTTATCACGGGTCACCTCACAACCATTAAAACATATTTGGGCGAGCACTTGAAGTGTCAAACCATTCATGGCTATGGCACTGATGTAATAAAGTTGGAATAATCTCGATCGAGCTGTAATTTTGATGCTACACAGACTATGCTTCTGTTACTGTATGGCCGTGGAAGCTCAAACATTGAACAGTTTAAGGCAGGAAGTAATAGGTTTCGATAGAGTACATTGAACAAGCATGAAACGTTAAGCTTCTCAAAGTACAATATATCAAGATGAAATATTGTCAAAGATAATTGTAACTCCTTGTAGTCCAAAACGATCGCATGGAGAACAGGAAAATGTCAGACAATGAAGCAACTACTTCAGTTCTGCCTTCATGAAAGAGAAAGAAATAAAAACTTCCAAGCAATTTTAGGTCTACTGAGAAAAACAAAAACAGGAAATGCAATCAAATCACTAAATCAACAGTTTTGGAGAAAATATTTGGACTGAAATCTCAAGGAGGTGGCCATGGGAATAATGAAGACTTTTGTTACTGTCTTCCAAATTCCTGATGATTGAATTGACAGAATTGAGAGAAGCAAATATAACCCCAGTATTTCCAAAGGAGGCAGAGAGACAGCAGGGAATTACAGTCTGCTTAGCACCAAAGAAGCAGTCAGGACAATACAAGAGTCTACACGAAATAATGCTTTGCCAGGGAACTTTGAGAATTAAATTAATTTGAAAGCAATGAACATGGATCAAGTCAATGCCAAATTCTTAAAGGTGAATCATATTTGAGGAACTGAGTAGGAAATAAATTATGCCGAAGCAATAGATGCAGTGAATTGGGATATTAAGGACCTTTTTGATGAAGTCCCAAGTCTAGTGTTGTGAACATGCTACTCCTTTAACAAGGTCATGCCGCCCTTGTTTCTTTTTCTAAGATGAAAAAGCAGTGAATCCGAAATGTCTGGGTTTGACAGCTCTAAAATAAAAGCACGTACAATAAGGAGCAAGTTATGCTAGTTCTAGTCCTGTGTAATGAGACAGGAATAATTAGTGACATCATAGTTTGAAATCAACTTGGAAGGAATACTCGCAGTCTGGTTGAATTTAGAATACAGATGGAGAGTGTCAAGATAAAATCCAATAACAGGGTCCTGTGCTTCAACAGGGGAGAATACAATCGAATGAGGGTGGACTTGGCTAAAGTTGAGTGAAACCAAAAACTTTATAGTGAGAGTTGATAGCAGCGGAGGATGTTCAAGGAATTTTTCAAAGTCCTTACCAAAAGTATAAACATTGAAAAGGAAAGACTCTAAGAAAAGGGGCAATTTGCATCGGTTGTCTAAGCAATAAGCGAGGCTAACAAGTTGAAAGAGAAGGCATGCAATGTGGCCAAGAACAGCAAGAACTTAGAAAATTGGAAAAACATTAAAGGTCAACAGAAAGCCACGAGAAGAGCTCCAAAGAAAAGTAGGATAGAACACAAGAATCAAAAAACAGCACAGAATATGTAAAGAGATTGCACATGATTCCCGAAATATATAAACTGAAATTGAGTGGCTAACGAAAATGTTGGTCCTTTAAAGGATGATTAGGAGCATTTAGTTATAGGATATGATGAGATGACTGAGGCATTGAGCTTGTATTTTGAATCGATCTTCCTTGTGAAATGCATTAATGACATGCCAGTAATTGACAAAGAGATGAGAGTAGGTGAGGACAAGTGCATAATCATTATTATGGAGGAGGTCGTGTTGGGTATGCTAATGGATCTAAAGGCAGACGCGTCCCCGAATTAAATCCATCCTAGGTTACTAAAATAAGATAGCGGGAGAAATATCAAGTACAATTGTGGTAATTTTCTAAAATCTGAAGAACTCTGGGGCAGTCCCAGCAGATTGGAAAACAGCAAATGAGATGCCACAGTTTTAAAAGGCTGGTAGAGAAAAGATGGGAAATTATAAACCAGTTAGCTCAATCTGTGTAATGGGGAAGATGCTTGAGTGTATTATTAAGGGAGAAATAGCAAGACATTTTGATAGAAATCGACCCATTGCGCAGACACAGCACAGATTCATGAAGGGCAGGTCATGCTTAACAAGTCTTTTGGAAATTTATGAAGAAATTTTGAGCAAGGTAGACAACGAATATGGTGTATCTTGGTTTCCAAAATGTCTTCGGCAAGGTGCCACACAAAAGCCTGTTGCAGAAGATAAAAATTGAAATGTTATGGGTAAAGTATAAGTCTGGACAGAATATAGGTTGACTAACAGGAAGCAAAGTATGGTCTAAATGAGTGCTATTCATATCTGGCAATCAGTGACTAGTGGCGAGCTTCAGGGATCAGCGTTGGGCCTGCAATTATTCTCAATTTTTATAAATGTTGTGGAGTTCGGAGCATCCGTAGTTTGTCAAAATTTGCAGATGACATGAAGATAAGTGGCAGAGCAACATGTACAGAGATACTTTGAGTAAGTCGGCAAATGTCAGCCAGATGGAATACAATGTCAGTAAATGTGAATTCGTCCATTTTGTTAGGAGTACATTTTGTTATTACTTGAGTGGTAAAACGTTGCAGCATGCTGCTCTGCAGAGCGACCTGGATGTCTATGTGCATGAATAACACAAGGTTGGTCTGCAGGTACAGCAAGTACTGAGGAAGACAAATGGCATGTTGTCTTTCGTTGCTGAAGGGATTCAATTTAAAATCGGGTAAGTTATTTTGCACCTGTACAGGGTGCTGGTGAGGCCACACCTGGAGTATTGCATGAAGTTTAAGCCACCTTACTTGAGAAAGAATGTATTAGCACTGGATGGGGTGCAGATGAGTTTCACTGGGTTGAATCCGGAGTTGAGACATAATTCTTTTGTTTTTTCAGATAGTTAAGTTATTCTGTCTGCTATCCTCTTCTATTTCTGTTTCATTCAGCTGCATCACTCATGCAATATCCACCTTACACCTTCTTAAGTCAATGAGCAAAGGTTGGGTCTGTGCTGCTTCCTTGAAATGATTTGACGTCGTCTGTCCTGCCCCAAGGCAGTGTGTAATTGTTAGATATAATACACTGGCATGGGTTGAGAATGGGAGAGTTTAAAGGAAAAAGCGTACTAGCATAAACAGGACTATATATTTTGGAGTGGAAAGCAATGACTAGCAGGAATTGACATTTGGACCCCAGCTATTCAGAAAACATAACAAACATTTGTTCAAGGGCATTGTATGAAAGCTATACAAACCTGCTAATTGCCCCAAATTAAGAATGTGAGTGGGTGATCAGGATGTAAAGAAATTCAAAAGGATGGAATGGGCAAATACGTGGCAGGTGAGATCAATGTGGATAGACGTGGAACTGAGCACATTGGTTAGAAAAGTAGAATAAATGTTAACATCTCAAAAGGAATTGATGTAAACCCGTTGCTCTGAGAAGAGACTTATGTGTATACTATTGTTGACTTCTTCATCAAATCGAGAGACCGAGGTTCCTATCTCATTTTTTAAATCCAAGTAGTTAATCACTTCAAATAATATAGAGGATACAGTGTTTGGGAAAGTCAATCGAAGAGATTTTTGGCCAGAAGCTAGAGTGGGGAAATCTCAATGTGTTGAATGAACGACCCCTTTCCCGATGTTTCTGTGCAGTCTGTGGGAAAGCTCTGTAAATGTTGTTACAGACTCTCAGATGTTAGGAAGGAAGGTTCTGAAGGGTCGACAGGTCTCTGTTTCCTGTTCCCTTTTCTGATACAGAGGCTGGTGGTGTGTGTTCTGTCCGTGTTCATCCTTTAAACCTCTGAACGCACGTGCGCGCGCACACACACACACACACACGCAGTCAAAAACAGATACATGCACAGATGGACACACACTCACAGAAACGAACACACACGCAGACACACATACAGCTGCACACACACACACACACACACACTCACATTCTCAGAGAAACCTCTCACTCACACAGACACAACCGCACAAACACACACACACACACACCCAGAGTGACACAGACGCACAAACAGACACACTGAGACGTACATATGCCGACTGACATACACGTGTACGCTGGTGTCCGCAGCCCTACATTCTGATGTTCTATTCATCCCTTTGGACCTGCTACACAGGAGCAGATTGAGGCCACTCGAATGGTTAGGTGTAGTTTCGGAAATGTACTTGGAAAATCCAGGCATGGTCAGGAAGTGAACCGTCACCCCCGATCCATCTTCCCAAACTTTACGCTCAAGATGTGGCTGAGACCCAGATTCGCTGGGAATACAGCTGTCATACCCTACCCAGGGTGAACTAAAAAAAAGTCTTCTGCTCTCCTTGAATGCAACATTTACAACACAACTTCCAGGAAAATAACAAGTTACTTTCCAAAAGAATAACATGAGAACATAAGAAATGGGAGCAGGAGTAGGATATTTGACCCTCAAGCCTGCACTGTCATTCAATAAGAGAATGGCTGATCTACTACAGCGCTCAACTCCACTTTCCTGCTAACCCCTTGCTTCCCTCAACTTGCTCAGGGAAGCAAGTGTCCCTTGGATGCTGCCTGAACGGTTGTTCTTTTTCAGCACTACACTCTTTTAACACAGACACCCATACACACATACATACGCACAGCCACCCACACCCGGATGCACACACATGCCCAGATGCAGAGAGACATGCAGGTGCACACAGACACACTGAGACGTACACACGCCGACCGACGCACACATTCAGGCACTCACTCACACACACACACACAAAACACACACAAAACACACACAGCCACAGATGTCACCAGTTTCGTCATTTCCCCTCCCCCCACCATATTGCAGATCCAACCCTACAACTCGGCCCCTCCTTCTTGAACTGTACAATCTGTTGTTCTTCGTTCCCACCTATCCACTCCACTCTAAACTATCACCTTCAGCCCACCTTCATTTAACAATCGCCTTCCCAGCTACTTGCCCCCCCAGCACCACCGCCTTCCCAGCTACATTCCCCCCAGCACCACATGGGATTATGCTCGATATTTCGACTCTCCTGCTCTTTGGATGCTGCTTGAACAATTGCTCTTCTTCAGCACCACACTCTTTCAAGACAGACACACGCACGCACGCACACAGACCCAGAAACAAACACACAGACTGACTCAGAAACAGACAGACAGACAGACGTAACGACACACACACAAACACACACAGACAGCCACAGTTCCCACCCACGTAGACATCGACAGTCTCCCTCCACACACGCACACATGGGGTCACACACAGGCGTATATACACACACACAAACACACACACACACACACACACGGGCAGTCATGCTCAAACAGTCACATACACACCCACAATCCCCACACATGCACACATCCGCAAACACGTATACACACATATATATATATATATATATATATATACACACACACACTCAAACAGACACATCCTAGCACAGGCGCAGACGCACACAAAACACACACGAATACACAGACATATGGACACATACACAAACATAGGCACAAAGATACACAAACAGACATGCACACACGGGCATACAGACAGAAGTTCATAATAATTGACGTGCACCACACAGAAAACACACCCATACAAACCAATACACAGGCAAGAACACACACAAACTCATACACACACAAAGAGGTGGATACCCACAACCAGCCATACACAGACACCCACATTCCCCACACACGTGCACACAAACAGAGATGTACACAGACACACAGGCACGCACACACCCAGAACAAGGACACACGCCAGCACATACAGATACACAAAGACATGCATAAGCACGCAGAAGCACATATATACACACAGCTGCACACAGAGGCATGCAAACACATACGCACACACACAGATGAACACACACACATTGACGCACACAAACACATAAATGCACGCGCACACACACGCACGCACACGTACACCTAATAAAATGCAATATTTAGTGATTTACCTTTACAAATAATCTTAGCTGTAAGAAAAGATTGAAAAGTCCTAAAGCACACCAACAAAGCATGGCATTGTATCACTTTCAGCACAAGAGGGAGAGGCAGAGGGAGAGGGAGGGGAGGAAGGGAGGCTTTGAACACCATTCAATGATTCACCCCAAAACAAAACAGTTCCCATTCCACACAGATGCAGAAATAGAGATGTAAACATAGATACACACACTAATGCAGAACACACAAAGAGATAGATACACATACAGAGACACACAAATCGACAAATGCGGACAGAAATATGCAGATGTATACAAACACACATGGAAGCATAGAGTTATACAGGAGGTATGGAAACAGATATATCAGCCCATACACTCAATTCTAACGATAATCACAAACTAAACTAGTCCCACGTTCCAGCGCTTGGAACATATTTTTCCAAACCCTCACTTATTCTTGTACTTATTAAAATGTCTTTTAAACGATGTAACTTTACCCATATCTATCACTTCTGAGGACGGTCATGCCATACACGAACCAAACGATGTGTAATCACAATGCACTTCATAGGCCCTGATCAGGTATACACAAGAACTCTGTAGGAAGATCGATTGCTGGAAATCTTGATGAGATGTTCTTATCATCAATAGCCACAGCTGAGGCGCTGGAATACATGAGGATGACTAAACGTGGTGTGGTTATTAAACAAACTGGCAAGGAAAAGCTAGGGAACAATAGACAAGTGAGCCTGACATCGGTGGTGGGCACCTTGTTGGAGACAATCCGAACGACAGGATTTACTTGTATGTGGAAAGGCAAGGACTGATAATGCATTACTTATTTTTGAAGAAGTAGCAAAAGGCATTGATGAGGGCAGAGCAGTGGACGTGATCTATATTGGCTGCAGTAAGACTTTCAACAAGGTTCCCCATGAAAGACTTGTTAGCAAGGTGATATCTCATGAAATACAAAGAGAACTAGCCATTTGGATACAGAACTGGCTCAAAGATAGAAGACAGAGCGTCGTGGTGAAGGGATTTTTTTAGACTCTATGCCCGTGACCCGTGGTGTGTCATAAAGATTGGTGCTGGTTCCACTGATGTTCATCATTTACATAAATGATTTGGATGTAAACACAGGATGTATCCTCAGTAAGTTCGTATTGGATACCAAAAGTGAAGGTACAGAGGACAGAGAAAATGATTACCTCAGATTATAACGGGATCTTGATCAGATGGACCAATGGGCTGAGGAGTTGCAGATGGAGATTAATTTAGATAAACGTGAAGTGCTACATTTTGGAAAAGAAAATCAATGCTGAGTTCATACATTTAATGTTCAGTCCCTGGGGAGTGTTGCTACACAAAGAGACCTTGGAGAGCAGGTTCATGGTACTTTGAAAGTGGCGTTGCAGGTATAAAGGATATTGAAGAAGGTGTTTGATATGCTTGCCGTTGTTGGACAGTGTGTTGAATACAGGATTGGAAGGTCGTTTTGCGGATGTGCAGGACATTGTATTGGTCACTATTGAATACATCGTGCAAATACAGTCTCGCGCTTCGAGGAAGGATGTGTGAAACCTGAAAGGATTCAGAAAACATTTACAAAGATATTGCCAGGGTTGGATGTGTTGAGATTTGTGGAGGGGCTGAATATGCGAGGGTTATTTTCTCTGGAGCATCAGCGGTTGAGAAGTAATCATAGAGGATTATATACTCACAAGTGGAATGGATAGTGCCAATAGCCAATGTCTTTTCCCCGGGTTAGCATGCTCCAAATCTAGAGGACATAGGTTGAAGGTCAGAGGGAAAACATAATAGGGATATAAGGGGCAACGTTTTCAATGCCAGGGTGCTGTATATGTAACAAGCTGCCAGAGGAAGTGCAGGCTGGGAAAATTACAACACTTAAAAGGAATCTGGTCGGGTACATGAATTGGAAGTTTTTAGGGGGATATGGGCCAAATGCTGGCAAATGGAACTACATTAATGTAGGACATCAGTTTGGCAGGGACAAGTTGGGTAGCTCTATGACACTGTGTCTTCTGTAAACCTTCCTCCTGTCATCTTCAAATTACTCCCTAGTCTTGAAATCCACCACCCGAAGGAAAGGGCACCTTCCATTCAATATTATCTATACCCCTCATTGTTTTATAAACCTCTATAAGGTTGATAAGGTCGCAACTTTCCAAGCTGCAGTGGAAAAGGTCCTTGTCCAACGAGACTGTCCTTATAACGTAAACACTCCATTCCCTGCAAAAGGGAGAATGTGAGGACTGCAGATGCTGGAGATCAGAGATGAAAAATGTGTTGCTGGAAAAGCGTAGCAGATCAGATCACCCAAGGTGCAGGAGAATCGATGTCTCCGGCATAAGCCCTTCCTCAGAAAAGAGGAAAGTGTGCCAAGCGGTCTAAGACAAAAGATATGGAAGAGAGACTGGGGGTTGGCGGGGCGGTGGGGTGGTGTTCGGTGGAATGTGATAGGTGGAAGGAGGTTAAGGTGAGTGTGATAGGCCGGAGAGGGGGTGGGGGTGGAGAGGTCAGGAAGTAGATTGCAGGTCAAGAAGGCGGAGCATCGCCCGAGGTTTCGGACTGATATAAGTGGGAGGAGGGGAAATGAGGAAGCTGGAGAAATCTGCATTCATCCCTTGTGTTTGGAGAGTTCATAGGCGAAAGAAGAGAGCACGTATTAAGGAGGTCGCACAGAGCTAGTGAAAGAATTACTGACTATTCGTCGAAGCTGTTTAGATCCTGGAAAGGATCCTGCAGACTGGAAAACAATTTTTTTAAACTTAAACATTTAAAACAGGACGGAGAGGACAAACAGAAAACTAAATAGCTTAATGTCAGCTGTGAGAAAATCATCGTAATCTTTTATAAGGAATGTGACAACTAGACACTTGGAAAATAATGATATGATTTTCACCAGGGTCCCTGTTCCCTAGTATTTCAGGAAGTTATTTTCTGCACATTTTTCTGTGGAGACAGAACCAATGTATTCCTCTCAGCAGACAGGTGGCTCCTATTAGCTTTTTTTTAGATTAGATTACTTACAGTGTGGAAACAGGCCCTTCGGCCCAACAAGTCCACACCGACCCGCCGAAGCGCAACCCACCCATACCCCTACATTTACCCCTTTACCTAACACTACGGGCAATTTAGCATGGCCAATTCACCTGACCCGCACATCTTTGGACTGTGGGAGGAAACCGGAGCACCCGGAGGAAACCCACGCAGACACGGGGAGAACGTGCAAACTCCACACAGTCAGTCACCTGAGGTGGGAATTGAACCCGGGTCTCTGGCGCTGTGAGGCAGCAGTGCTAACCACTGTGCCACCGTGCTGCCCACCACTGTGCCACCGTGCTGCCCACCACTGTGCCACCGTGCTGCCCACCACTGTGCCACCGTGCTGCCCTTGTGATATATCAGAGGAAAACATCCGGAAATGTCGCTCACTCCTGCCTGGAAAGTTCCAGACTCAATCCAATACACTTCATGGTTATGGATATGTCATCCACTCTGCCTGGAAAGTTCCAGAATCAATCCAGTTCACTTCGTGCTGAGTGTCAGCACAGTCCTGTCCCTGGTGTGAGTTAGAAGGAGGGGACACAGCTCAGTGACCACCTCATTTTTTGAAAGACACTGGTTTCACATTGTACCCTTGGAATTTGTCCAGCTCAGACAAATGCTACTGGAAATTCCAGGTAGGAACACCCAGTGCCCTGGCCCTCGCTTTGTTCACAGCTTCTCTTCTGTGTAGCCACGATTCCACGTGCTTACCATCGACCCAGAACACTCTGTAAATGCAGTGCTCATATCTCGTCCAGAATTGGGTCGCCATATCCTTGGGTATCCCTGAATAACAGGGCAGCAGCTGATGACACAAACCCCGTCAAAAGCGTCCATAGAACGTCTCTTTACTCTGTAATTACTGGAACAAGTCAAATGCCTACACACGCTGCACCCAATCAGTGGTGAAAATGTTTATGTTCTTAGCAGGAAAAAAAAACAGTTACATCTCTGCACTGCTGTACAGTTACAGTTCATTTCGCCAAACAATCAGTTGACAATGTGGCATTTTGTTTCTTTGTATGTCAGCAACTCTAAGGGTGGCACCAGTATTGCATCAGAGAAGAAAGACAGAGGGAGTATAACTCAATGTAAACAGGGACACATCTAAATTAACACGATGTTCAGGAATCTGGGAGAAGGGGAAATTTAGAGTAAGCTCCAATGTTATTTTCCTTCTGGTTCATCATCAGCAGTTCCTATGTTTGCTTTTCATTTCTCTCTCTCTCTCTCTCTCTCTCTCTGTTTCTCTCTCTCTCTCTCTCTCTCTCTCTCTCTCTCTCTCTTCCTCGCTGGGCATTTCTACATCCACTCACCCAACCTTCCCCTCACACATCCTACCATCTCTGATATAAATAACATTACTTTTCAGTTGCTTTCAATTGTGATATTGTGTCATTAGATTCGAAACTTTATCTGTTTTTCTCGTGACAGAGGCTGCTATACTTGCTGAGATTCTCCAATGTTTTCAGACGCTGGGGAATTTTAATTCAGATCGCTATCATCCACAGTTCCTTGGTTTATTTCACCTTTAATTCTGTTGTTTCACGAGATGCAGCATCACTGGCAAGGGCAGCATTTGTCATCCATCACTAATTGCCGTTGACTGACGTCTAGAGAGTACGGAGCCAATATTTCTTTGTCACACTTGGTTACTTTACCAAAGGCTACCAGTGAAACAATAAAAGAAATCTTGATGTTTCATAGTTGCTGTTTGTAAAATGAGGTTTCTTTCCAATTGTTGTCATTTGAATTTAAGTTTTATTATTGGTTCTGTTAGAATTTGAAACAATGCCTTTAGAGTCATAACACGGCAAGTGAAACTATTATTTTGGGATGCGGTTCCTATTATGAAATAATTGGATAAACAAGTACAAACTTGTAGTCAAAATATTTGTACATGGCAGAGTGGTCAGAAAAGAACTGGATCCGTAAAATCCGAAGTTAACAAGGAGGCAGATGATCGCTTATTTTGGAACAGCGATGAGGCAGAGTTCGAGACTAGGGATATTATAATGGTGGGCGTAGGCAGGGTGGAAAACAGAGAGAATATCGAGACATAAAGAAGTTCAGGGCAAAAGGAAAACTCGTGTCTGAACATTCTTGTTCCTTCTTGGAATTTTATGAGTGAGGATTCGGAAATTTATAGAAATGAAGTGGAATTTGTGACTGAAACTGAAGATAACAGGATATGTACTTGTTAAAAATAAATAACAGAAATAGCAATAACCTTCACCACCGCTAATAGAATTGACAGAAATAGGCTTACGAGGGACACCAATAATAGCGAGTACACGATAGTAACCTGCCTGAACAATCATCAGTACGGCTCGTATCCACAAATCTAACCATGCTCAATCCTGAGAAAGCAAGTATAGAACAAACATTAACTACTGTCCATTGTTGGAACATTCGAGTCTAATGCTCTCAGCTTCTGATCCATTGATGGAACATTCCCGTCTATTGTTCTAAGATTCTCCTCCTCCCCCTCTCCCTGCAGCTGCTGACCCCAATCATCTTGAGGATGACGCTGCCGCTGAAAATATGGAATATCCAGTTGAAAGAAACCCCTGACTAATGGAAGAGGGAAACTCTTCAATGACACAATTAGTATCCATGGAGACTGACATCAATAACAATCAATGTACAAACAGCTCCAGTTAACCATTTCACTACAATCCTTACAAGTCACAATAATATTTGGTCTGGTTGGGATGTTGACATAGTTGAATATTGGGCTAATAGCATCATCTCCAATTGTAAAGTTAGGTGTTAGGCAGAGAGATGATGCTTTCTATTCACTAGCTCGTTGATCCTATGATGTTTTGGCAGGGTCGTTATTGCTGGGCTCCCAAGGCCGGCTGTGTCTGATAACCAGGACTGCTGCATCCTATTGTTTCATTTATTCATGTTTAACTTTCACATGTATCTTACTATCATTTAATGGCTTAGGTGTGGTTAAGCATTTCTGAAACACTCCTACAGTGCCATAAACAGTGTAGATACAGTCCATTACTCATGGTTCTTGCAGCTGTGGAGTGGTCCTGTGGAGTGACGGTCAAGCTGTCACAGAACCAGGATTCTTCGTTTTACCTTTCCCCAGTTATTGCTAGGATCTCAGCAGGATTGGAAGGCTGGAAATCTCTCCCAGCTGCTACACTCTATCTGGGATTTCTCTCAAGAATTGGCTTTTTGATGTTCTTTCCTGCTGCATTGGAGACCTGCAGGTGAGACAATCTGTTTCCAGATTTTTTTTTTGTTTGACAAGTATGTGTTTATAGGATGTTACCATATTGGAACAGTTATTGTTTAGTAATTAAACAATCTATTATTCTGCTCTGTTTTGTGTTTTGTCGGCAGTGGTTGAATGAATTGTGTTTTGCTTAATGTCGAATATTTTCACAAAGCGAATTGCATCTGAAACACAGCACCTCACATTTATCTTTAAAATAGAGCTTTAAAAATAGAGCGAGAAACAGTACCACACAAGTTCAGGGATAGGAATCAAATCGAGAGCTCTGGCTCAGAGGCAGGGACCCTACTCACTACACTACCATATCCAGATTTTGGATCATATTTTAAGTGCCAGTTTTCTGCTCGGTGTGGATTTATTATTATCTGGTTACCATCACTGAACGACACAAAACATTCTGTATTGTTAGACAAGTGGAAGACAATTATCTCAACTGTAGGATGTTGAGTCCACGTGCTGTGTCATCGAAATTAACTATGAACATCTTTAATTGTTATTATCTGTCGTCTACAATATTAGGGAAAGAGGTCTGCAGACACACTCTGCACTATGAAGGGTCTCAAATAGATATTTGTTACTGAACACAAGAGATGGAGAACGAGCATAATTTCTGGCCCCAAAGCATCAACCAGTATTACCATCTTCTAAAGTGTGACTACCCTCTTCCTAAAACCATGAAATGATACCAGGCCGCTGATTACTCTCCAGCCTCTCCTCCCCACTGACTGTGTATGTAATCTATCCCTCTTTCCCCTAATCACACAAGGCAAACCAAGCTCAGGGTCTTCGTGAAAATCAAGGCCGGTCTGTGCAGACCTCCTGGAGAGGGGTGGGCATTTTAAAATTAAACATGGAATGTGAGGAGGTGGTAATATCACACACTGAGCTGAGGAGTGGCAGGTGAAGTTTATTTGGACTAATGCGAGGTCCTGGATTTAGTAAATCAAACAAGAGTAGGATCTATACAATTAAAACCAGGATCTTTGGCAGTGTTGTAGAACAGTGACCTAGGCCGTCTGATATATTTCTTTAAAATTTGCACCTCAAAAACCTCGTGTAGTTAAAAGCTGTTGAACATACTTGTTTTCATTGGTCAGACCTATGGTTATCGGAAATTGGATGTCATGTTGAGGTTGTATAGGACATTGGTGAAACCTCTTCTGGAAACTGTGTCCAGTCTGGTCAACCTACCCGCTCATTACATAGGCACACCACCCTCTGGGTGAAAAACTACCCCTGAGGTGGCTTTTAAATATGCCCCTCTCACATTACACCTATGTCCTCTAGTTTTGGTCTCCCAGTACCCTTAGAAAGAACCTTGACTTTTCACTTTAATATTACTGACCTCGATATAATTTAGCCAGAGAGGGTTCAGAAGAGATTAACCTGGATGTTGCTGGGAAATGGACGGATTGAGCTACAAGGAGAGGTTGGGTAGACTTGGACATTTTACACTGGAGAGTATGAGATTAAGGGATAACTTTACAGAGGTTTATAAAATAATGAAGGGTACAGATAAGCAGAAGGTCTGATGTCTTTTCCATGGAGTAGGAGATTCAAAACTGAGGGATATTTTAAGGTGCGAGGAAAAAGATTTACAAACGTCATGAGAGGTAAATATGCTATACAGAATCTGGCTTGTGTGTGTAATGAACTTCCAGAGGAAGTAGTGAAAGCAAGGACAGTTACAACGTTTAAAGGACATTTAGATCAGTACATGGATAAGGTATCAGTTTGGATGGTGCAGTGAGCAGATATCCTCTCCCTCCCCTTCTCTGAATGAATCTCTGTTGGTTTCCCCCCTCTGCCAATGCCGTGCAGTGGCGTGTGGAGGCCAGAGGAGGATGGCATTGCATCACTTTAAGCACCACAGAGACTTCCAGACCTGCCCCACACAGAGAGACACAGATACACACACAGCAATTGTTAGGACGCGGGGTAAAGTTCATCTGATAATTTAAATTAAACATAAAGAAAGGCTCAATTCGCCTCGTAAACTGTTAAAATATGAGTAACAGTTCTGCCAAATTCCACTGTTGAAATAAAAACATCAAGTTATTTTTTGATTCTGAAAGTGAACATTTTATATCAACTATTCACAACTCTGGGACCCCCTTTCTCTTAACTGTTTATTGCCCAACGCCAGCTCTACAGCAATATACTGTTTCTGGGTCTGCCATCCTCTCATGCCACAAGTGCTTGTAAGGTCTCAATTCAGAACAGCATTCACCCTCTCTTAAAGGTACAGTATACGCTTTCAAGATCATCACATTATAATCTGATGAATATAGATAAGTGGAACATATCCGGATTTCTCTTGCTCTGTGGTTTGTCAATAGTTCATCTACTCCATCTCGTATGTGTCATGTTTTTTTGTTGCTCCAGTGACAGCATGTCATTATTCGACTCTGTCCGTGGGAAATATATCAGTATTTCACTTGGTCACACATGTGTGTGTGGGTCAGGATTTCAGTTGTATCATGGGGACTGGGACACTATGGCAATCTCAATGTTTGTAGATGGCACCGAAACTTGAAGAATTGCAAAGTCTATGGAGGACAGTGTGGAACTCTAACAGGGAAATCACACATTGGTTTCGCGTTCAGGTTTTTGGCAGATGGGGATCAGTGCAGAGTTGTGTGAGGTGTTGCACTTTGGTAGGAAAGACAATGAAAGACAGGTTAAAGCAGGCTGTGCCATTATAAAGTGGGTGCAGGAACAGAGAGCACTGTTTAAACAGAGAGCTAGGACAGACAGAGACGTCATCTCTGGGTTGTTGCCGGTGCCACGTGACAATGAGGCAAGGAATAGGGAGAGAGTGCAGTTGAACACGTGGCTGCAAGGATGGTGTAGGAGGGAGGGCTTCAGGTATTTGGACAATTGGACTTCATTCTGGGGAAGGTGGGACCTGTACACACAGGACGGGTTGCACCTGAACCAGAAGGGCACCAATATCCTGGGAGGTAGGTTTGCTAGCACTCTTCGAGGGAGTTTAAACTAATTTGGCAGGGGGATGGGATCCGGACTTGTAGTCCAAGAAGTAAGCTAGCTGTGTTTCAGGATGTCCAAGAATGTAGGAAGGCTGTGGAGAAGGTAGCACTGACAGGGAATACTTGCAGACATAGAGATGGTCTCAAGTGCGTATACTTCACCGCAAGAAGTATCAGAAATAAGGTGGGGGAACTTAAGGCATGGATCAGTACCTGGGACGATGATGTTGTGGCCATCACGGAAACGTGGATAGAAGAGGGACAGGAATGGTTGTTGGAGGTTCCTGGTTACAGATGTTTCAGTAAGATTAGGGAGGGTGGCAAGAAAGGAGGGGGTTTGGCATTGCTAATTAGAAATAGCATAACGGCTGCAGAAAGGATGTTTGAGGGGCATCTGCCTTTGGAGGTAGTATGGGCTGAAGTCAGAAATAGGAAAGGTGCAGTCACCTTGTTGGGTGTTTACTATAGGCCCCCCAATAGCAGCAGAGATGTGGAGGAACAGATTGGGAAACAGAGTTTGGAAAGGTGCAGAAGCCACAGGGTTGTAGTCATGGGCGACTTCAACTTTCCAAATATTGATTGGAAGCTCTTTAGCTCAAGTAGATTGGATGGGGCGGTGTTTGTGCGGTGTCCAGGAAGCTTTTCTAACACAGTATGTAGATTGTCCAACCAGAGGGGAGGCCATATTGGATTTGGTACTCGGTAATGAACCAGGACAAGTGATGGGCTTGTTAGTAGGTGAACATTTTGGTGATGGTGACCACAATTCTGTGACTTTCACCTTGGTTATGGAGAGAGATAGGTGCGCACAGCAGGGCAGATTTTACAATTGAGGGAAGGGAAATTACGGTGCTGTAAGACAGGATTTGAGGAGCATAAGTTGGGAGCATAGGCTGTCAGGGAAGGATGTGATGGAAATGTGGAACTTTGTCAAGGAGCAGATACGACGCGTCCTTGATATGTATGTACCCATCAGGCAGGAAAGAAATGGTCGTGTGAGGGAGCCTTGGTTGACGAGGGAGGTTGAATGTCTAGTAAAGAGGAAGAAGGAGGCTTACGTAAGGTTGAGGAAACAGGGTTCAGACAGAGCAGTGGAGGGATACAGGATAGCCAGAAGGGACCTGAAGAAAGGGATCATGAGAGCTAAGAGAGGGCATGAAAAATCATTGGCGGATAGGGTCAAGGAAAACCCCAAGGCATTTTATGCGTATGTGAGAAACATGAGAAAGACGAGAACGAGGGTAGGCCCGATCAAGGACAGTAGTGGGAGATTGTGTATTGAGTCGGAAGAGATAGGAAAGGTCTTGAATGAGTACTTTTCTTCAGTATTTGCGAACGAGACGGACCGTATTGTTGAAGAGGAGAGTGTGAAACGGACTGATAAGCTAGAAGAGATACTTGTTAGGAAGAAAGATGTGTTGGACATTTTGAACAACTTGAGGATAGACAAGTCCCCCGGGCCTGACGGGATATTAGATTAGATTAGATTTACAGTGTGGAAACAGGCCCTTACGGCCCAACAAGTCCACACCGACCCGCCGAAGCGCAACCCACCCATACCCCTACACATACCCCTTACCTAACACTACGGGCAATTTAGCATGGCCGATTCACCTGACCGGCACATCTTTGGACGGTGGGAGGAAACCGGAGCACCCGGAGGAAACCCACGCAGACACGGGGAGAACGTGCAAACTCCACACAGTCAGTCGCCTGAGGCGGGATTTGAACCCAGGTCCCTGGCGCTGTGAGGCAGCAGTGCTAACCACTGTGCCACCGTGCCGCCCTAAATATATCCTAGGATTATGTGGGATGCAAGAGAGGAAATTGCAGTACCGTTGGCAATGATCTTTTCGTCTTCACTGTCAACGGGGGTGGTACCAGGGGATTGGAGAGTATCGAATGTTGTGCCCTTGTTCAAAAAACGGAATAGGGATAACCCCGGGAATTACAGGCCAGTTAGTCTTACTTCTGTGGTAGGCAAAGTAATGGAAAGGGTACTGAGGGATAGGATTTATGAGTATCTGGAAAGACACTGCTTGATTAGGGAGAGCCAGCACGGATTTGTGAAGGGTAGGTCTTGCCTTACAAGTCTTATTGAATTCTTTGGGGAGGTGACCAGGCATGTGGATGAGGGTAGAGCAGTGGATGTAGTGTACATGGATTTTTAGTAAGGGATTTGATAAGGTTCCCCATGGTAGGCTTATGCGGAAAGTCAGGAGGCATGGGATAGAGGGAACCTTGGCCAATTGGATAGAAAACTGGCTAACCGGTCGAATTCAGAGAGTGGTGGTAGATGGTAAATATTCAGCCTGGAGCCCAGTTACAAGTGGAGTTCCGCAGGGATCAGTTCTGGGTCCTCTGCTGTTTTTAATTTTTATTAATGACTTGGATGAAGGAGGCGAAGGGTGGGTCAGTAAATTTGCAGATGACACGAAGATCGGTGGAGTTGTGGACAGTGAGGAGGGCTGTTGTCGTTTGCAAAGGGTCTGAGATATGATGCAGAGCTGGGCTGAGGAGTGGCAGATAGAGTTCAACCCTGCCAGGTGTGAGGTTGTCCATTTTGGAAGAACAAATAAGAATGCGGAATACAGGGTTAACGGTAGAGTTTTTTTGTCAGGTGGAGGAACAGAGGGATCTTGAGGTCTATGTACATAGATCTTTGAACGTTGCCACTCAGGTGGATAGAGCTTGTAAGAAGGCCTATGGTGTATTAGCGTTCATTAGCAGAGGGATTGAATTCAAGAGTCGTGAAGTGATGTTGCAGCTGTACAGGACTTTGGTTAGACCACATTTGGAGTACTGTGTGCAGTTCTGGTCGCCTCACTTTAGGAAAGATGTGGAAGCTTTGGAGAGGGTGCAGAGAAGATTTACCAGGATGTTGCCTGGAATGGCGAATAGGACGTACGAGGACAGGTTGAGAGTTCTCGGCCTTTTCTCGTTGGAACGGCGAAGGATGAGGGGTGACTTGATAGAGGTTTATAAGATGATCAGAGGAATAGATAAAGTAGACAGACAGACAATTTTTCCCCGCGTACAACAGAGTATTACAAGGGGACATCAATTTAAGGTGAAGGGTGGAAGGTATAGGGGAGATGTCAGGGGTGGGTTCTTTACCCAGAGAGTGGTGGGGGCATGGAATGCGCTGCCCGTGGGAGTGGTAAAGTCAGAATCATTGACGACCTTTAAGCGGCAACTGGATAGGTACATGGATGGGTGCTTAATCTAGGATAGATGTTCGGCACAACATCGTGGGCCGAAGGGCCTGTTCTGTGCTGTATTGTTCTATGTATATGAGCACAGATTATTGAAGATGTCAGGGCAAGTGAGGAGAGCAGTCACTATCACAGAATCGTTTCAGTATCTGTGCTGTTTACAGGAGGAGGCGTAGGAGGGAGTCTCGGTGCTCCCTTCCTGGGAGGTGGTGTGATGATGCGTTTAGAGCGCACTCTCCTTCCCACCGAGACCGTGGGGATTCTATTTGTACCAGGTCGACAAAAAAGGGAGATGGCATCAGGGCCACGGCTTCTAAGTTGTGCCAGGGGGAAAATGAGCTGCCAGTGGGTTTAAAGTTAGAATTGCCCTTCACTGAAGATTGCTCCTTACTCGGTCGTTTGGACGTGGATGTCTCAGAATCTCCACACGAGGCATCCCGGTCTTCTCCGGCTCCTACCAGGGTCCTCACCACATGGCGGGGGGAGGGGGTTGAGGGAACGGGCATCAGGCACTCAACCACTCGGCTTGGCCCTTTCTATCCTATTTCAGACTGCTTTCTTGGAATCGGAGAAAGTGAGGGAGAAAGGGATGGTTGGAGTGAGGGCGGGAGTGGGTGCCCCCGCGGGCAGTGCTGGTGTAGATGGGGGACAGGTACATGGTGAGGTGACCGGAGGGAGTCAGTCCACTGTGTTGTGTCCATGCAGAGTTATTCGTGTGGCGGGGGGAGGTAAAGTGGATGAAGGGAGGGAGGGGGAGGGGGGAGAGAGAGAGAGAGAGACAGACAGACAGACAGACAGAGACAGAGACAGAGACAGAGAGACAGAGATAAAGACAGAATGTGCAACAGTGAGTGTGGAGCAGGAATCATGTTCGTGGGTTGGTGCTATAACAGATATACAGTGAGTGTGAGGGAACAGAGAGATTACTGTCACGCTTATCCTGACAGATCAGGGAAGGTTACTGATGTATGTCCTGTATTGCTGGACATTACGCCCGATCGCAGATACTGCAGTGAGCTGGGTGGGTAGCTCAGACCTTGCTCGGTGGATCAAGTGGCATGGCCTCCTTTGGGAAGAGAATGGTCCCCCTCTGTACTAAACCATCCACCAGCTGCTCCCTGCCCCTGTTGACAAACCATGGTGCAATTGCCCCTTATCTGCCATGCTTGGGGTAAACTGTGCAGAGCAGCTCCTAACGGAGAAACCTCAAACATGTGCCCAATGGTTTGATAAAGATGCATTCAGTGCCAGGGATCATACTATATCCAGATGGTGAGAACCTCCAGCTATGATGGATGTGAGAATCGGGCTGGCATTGAATGAAAGGGTCATCAAGGGGTGGGGTGTGTAGTTAATGAGGTGAGTTCCTTAAGATAGCACCAGGAAACTAGCTCAGCCTCGTACAGATAATCTCTCTGTCACACTCAATGAAAATGGCACTGAGACAAAATATTGTTAGATTCAGCCCAATGAGTCATAGATTCTGTTGAAACTAATTCCAGTTACAAAGATACAGAACACATGTTCATCTGACTTCGCACCAATATAACTTTTTTGCCATCAATCCAGGGAAGACTGGCTCATGTATACGATGTTAGCGTTACATCTATATTTAAGCACTCTGACAGTGGAAACACATCCTTCCATGACACAGTCTCTGTCTCTGTCTCCCCCTCTCTGTCTATACCACAAACCCCTCCAATGTGGTCACATTTAAACTGATTCCACAGCCACCTCTCTCTGGCAGTGATGTTCACACCCACAGCACCTCCTTGTTCAGGTACAATGGAGATTATGGAGCTGTAAATGGATGAGAGTTGTACATCCTGTTACTTCAAGAATGGGATGAAGTTTCCCCACACTGGGCAGGGATCTAGCACAGTGTTAATGATCAATCACTGGGATGATGTACACAATTCTTCATGCTGGGAGCAAATTGCTCCTGTTTTACACATCAATGCACTGGGGTGGTGTACAATGTCAGGCATGCTGTGAGGGTAACTGCTCCTGATTTACAGACCAATGGATTGGGGTGGTGTACATAGTCATTCATGCTGGGACGGTAACTGCTCTTGGTTTACAGATCAATGCACTGCAGTAGAGTACACTTTTCTACATGCTGGGAGGGTAACTACTCCTGATTTAAAGGTCAATGCACTGGGGTGGTGTACACAGTAATACATGCTGTGAGGGTAACTGCTCCTGGATTACAGATCAATGCACTGGGTGGTGTTCACTGTCCTACATGTTGGGAGGGTGACTGCTCCTGGGTTACAGACCGGTGCAGTGGGGCAGTGAACAAAGATTTACATACTGGGAGGGCAACTGCTCCTGGTTTACAGATTAATTCACGGGTAATCACTGCACGGGTCGCTGTGCTGGTCAGACTATCTGGTTGAGGTTTATGGACAATGCAATGAAATGGTTTGTGTAGCTCCTTCTGCTGGATGGATATTGGTTTCAGGTTCACACATTCCTGCCCTGCTGTGGTCCGGTACAGCTCCCAGTGCTGTACAGATGTCTAGTCCAGAATTATATATCACTGCACTGCTGTGGTCTGCTCTTCTCCTGGTGTCGGACAGTTGTCTAGTCCTGGTTTATAGATCAATGCATTGCTGTGGTCTGCACACTTCCCGGTGCTGGACAGATATCGAGTCCGGGTTTATACGTCAATGCACTGCTGTGGTCTGCACAGCTCCCAGTGATGGACAGATATCTAGTCTGGGTTTATAGATCAATGCCCTGATCTGATCTGTGCAGTTTTCGACTCTGGACAGATTGCTGGCTTGCATTTACCCGGGCAATGAATGAATCTAGACAGATTGCTGGGTTGTACTGACCAGTGCAATGGATGAATCTGAACAGTGTTCCACTCTGGTCAGATTGCTGGGTTATACTGAACAATACACTGGCCGGGTTTACACCGTGTTCCACGTGAACAGAAATCTCCTCTGGGTTTATGGTGTCGGGGCTGATTCTGTAAGGTGGATTGAGAATGTGGTATGTCTAACCATTTCAGCTGATCTGGCAATGTCTTTAGTTCCCATTCCTGAGATTGGGCCCTCCGTCTCTCACTCCATTAATGTTACAGTGTGTCCTGGCACAGTACATCATGTTGGTGGGGTGGGTAATGGGGAAAGGTGATGGACAGGTCAAGGTGTTCCCAAGAACGTTCTGTCCCCAACATTCTATAACTGACGTTTCCCAGAAAGTTCTGTCCCCAACATTCTAAAACTGACATTCCCCGGAACGTTCTGTCCCTGACGTTGTTTGTTTGTGAATTGAACAAACGATAAGATCCCGAGAGAAGAGATCCCGTTCTAGGGGGAAGGAGATAACGTTCCGAAGAACCCTCAGGCAGATAAAGGTGTGAATACGTTTTCCCTGCGTTTACATTTCTTCACGACAGGGATCGACCACAATTCAGACCAAAATACAAAAATTCCCAAACTCCATCTGTCTTCAGGAAACTGGGAGAGAATCTTTCAGGACAGCAACGTTTCCACCCTCTGTATTAGGAACTGGGAAGGAGTGACCTGTGTCTGCTCTCGAGTGATCGAGTGTATGGGAATGTTCGAGAAACCATCTGTCCTTATGGAAGTGTCTCTGTGTGTTTAGGGAGGGAGGGTTTCTGTTGTTTTATGTCACATTTTTGTCAGTCATTCCGACGTTCCCATTTTTTATTCCAGCTCCAATTATTTTAATAAATCCATGAATACAGGGACACATTTGAAAATCTCACTGGGTCCCCGATCAAACCGGTCCCTTTGCCTCCAGGCTGATGGATAATGGGTTTGTTTTCCTTCCTCACAGTTAACGTAGTGACCACCTACGTCCTGCTTTATAAAGATTGTGGATTGTCTCCATGTGTCAGACGTTACCTGGGAGCCATGGCAGCGGCGGATTTCCTGGTCATTATCCTCGACCTGATCCTGAGACACATTCCCATTGTATATCCGGAAAAGTTTAATTTCCTGAAGGACTCCGTCCCCGTGTGTAATATCCACGCTGTCCTGCTTTATGCAGCCACTGACTGCTCTGTCTGGTTCACCGTCACTTTCACCTTTGATCGGTTTGTGGCCATTTGTTGCCAGAAGCTGAAAAGTAAATATTGCAGTGAGAAAACGGCGGCTGTGGTTCTGGGAGCTGTGACTGCGCTGAGCTGTTTAAAGAACATCTTCTGGTATTTTATGTTCACAGCTCGGTATTGGCTGGAGAACCTCCCCTGGTTTTGTGATGTACCAGTCCCTGTTCTATTATCCAATGTCTGGATCGCAATCGAGTTCCTCCACCACATTATTACCCCGTGTGTCCCATTTCTCCTGATTCTGCTGCTCAACGTTCTCACCGTCAGACACATTTTAGTGACCAGCAGAGCCCGCAGGAGACTCCACGCTCACACCAATGGGAACGCTCAGTCTGACACAGAAATGAGAAACCGAAAAAAATCCATCATTTTACTGTTTGTGATCTCGGCCAATTTCGCCCTGTTATGGTCAATATTAATGGTGTATTCTATATGGTACCGGATGTGGTATATTGGGTATCAGTCATTGTATCTCGATTTTTTTGTGCAGGAATTGGGCTTCATGCTGCAGCTCCTCAGTTGCTGCACAAACACCGCGATTTATGCCGTGACCCAAACTAAGTTCAGGCAGCAGCTGAAGAATGTGCTGAAATATCCCTTCACCCAAATCCATCCATCCATCAAATTCCCTCATTAATCAATCCATCCGGGATTTTCTCATTTCAGTTCAGTGTTTCAGCGATGGAGCAGCCTGTCACTATGGTAACAGACTGAGGGTAGCTCTGGTTTGTTCATCTTTATCCCACAGGGAGGATACAGGGAAACATTTCAATGTTTCTCACAACTCAGAGGCCAGTGAGAAAAGGCACCATCCAAATGACTGTATCCATCACTTCAAATTGTAAACAATAAAAATGTCGATTAAAGCGTGCCGAGCAGCAGAGGGACCGATGTTTTTGTGTTTCTTTGTGTTGACGAAGCTGAGCTGGAGAGAGACAGACTCAACCCCATGCCCTGGTTCTCAGGGAAGGGGAGGGCGCCGCACCCTGAGCTCAGGAGCTGCGTTTAACTCCCTCTGTCAACCCACTACAACCTGGCCTCCCGATTTCCTGTCCCCTAATCTTTCTCCTCATCTCTCTCTCTCTCTCTCTATTTGCACTCTCACTCTTTCTCATCACCTCTCCCTTTCACTCTCCCACGTCTCGCTCTCTCACAAGCACACCTCTCCCCGGTTTCTCCACCTGCATCGACTCCTCTCTCCCTCACGGTCACTCTCACTTTCCTGCCGTCTGTGTCTCCCTCCCGCAATTCTGTCTCTATACCATTTTCGCCCTCCTCTCCTCCTACATTTCTTTGCCCACACACCCACACCCACCCCGACACACATACTCACCACCAACCGCCCAGACTCTGGGTTAGAGGAAGAGAGAAGGATCAGGGAAACAGATTCTGACAGAGAGGAAGGGAGGGAGGGAAAGTAGGAGATTCAGTCGAAGAGAAACAGATCGTGAGATACCGAGGGAGGGGGATCGAGTTTCCGAGAAAATGGAGAGATAGTGAAAGATCAGGGTGAGATAGAGGGGCAAGGGAGACACAGGGTGAGGGAGAGAGAGAGAGAGACGGGAGTGGATAATGAGAAAGAGAGTGCCGTGGGAGGGGGTGAGAGAGGGAGTGATGCAACGAGAGAGAGAAAGATAGAGGGAGTGAAACAGCGAGAAAGAGTGGGAGACAGAGACAGACAGAGCGAGAGTGAGGAAGTGGGCAAGACCTACAGAGAGAGGAGCAAAGAGAGAGAGAAAGTGGGCAATAGAAATTGTGGAGGGGAGAGAGAGAGAGGCAGAGAGAGAATGACAGTTCGAGAGAGTCAGGAGGTGAGAGATAGAGGAGACAAGAAAGAGTGGGATGGCAAGAGAGGGAGAGAGAGAGATAAAGGAGGCGAGAGAGAGGGTTGAGAGGGGGGCAGGAGACACATTGAGACATATGAGGCAAGAGAGACAGAGAGGAATGAGACGGAGAGGACGAGAGAGAGAGAGGGAGAGGGCGGGAGAGAGGAGAGGCGAGAGAGAGAAAGAGAGAGGGGCCAGAGAGAGGGAGGTGGTGAGCGAGAGAGTCGGGGCGAGAGAGAAGTGGGGCAAGAGAGAGGCAAATGAGAGAGAAAGAAAGTATTTGAGAGAGAAGCAAGGCAAGAGAGAGAAGAGGTGTGAGAGAGGGGTCAAGAGAGAGAGAACCAAAAGAGAGCAAGAGAGAGCCTTAGGGCGAGAGAGAGAGCATGAGGGCGAGGGAGAGTGGGCAAGAGAGACTGAGAGTGGGTGAGGGAGTGAGAAGTGGGGAGAGAGACAAAGAGACAGATGTTGAGGGGGGGTGTGAGAGAGAGAGACGGGACGAGAGACAGAGACAGGGAGAGGAAGAGCGAGAAAGGATTGACAGACTGAGAGCTGCGGCGGGGGAAGGCGAGGGAAAGAGAGAGAGGGCGACAGAGAGAGGGAGGGAAGAGAGAGACAGCGAGGGCGAGAGAGAGAGAGAGAGTGAGGTCGAGGGAGAGAACCAGACAGAGAGAATGATGTGAGAGAGGAGTGAGAGATGAATGGCAAGGAGGAGAGAGGGGTGCGCGAGAGGGGTGTAGAGAGAAAGGGAGCGAGAGAGTCAGAGAGGATGAGAGTGAGTGCGAGCACGAGAGGGCGAGAGAGAGGCAGAGACAGAGCGAGAGTGAGAGGGGGAGAAAATGGGCGAAAGAGAGTATGAGGGCCAAAGAGAATGGGCAAGAGCAAGCGAGACAAGGCGGGAGAGAGACAGGTCGAGAAGGAGTGTGAAGGGGGCGAGAGAGGGGGGTGAGAGAGCGGGCAGAATGCGAGAGGGTGGGCAAGAGAGGACGTAAGAGAGAGGATCGGGAGAGTTTGTGAGAGAGAGGGGTGAGAGAGGGAGGCGAGCATGTTGGCGATAGGTGGCCAGAGGACGGGGAGAGAGGTGGGTGAACGCGGAGGTGGGGCAGGCGTTCGAGGCGGGTGAGAGAAGGAGCGAGAGAGGGGGCGAGAGAGGGGTGCGAGACAATCGAGAGAGGGGGCGAGAGAGAGGGGTGAGAGTGGCAGTCGAGAGAGGGCGTCAAGAGAAGAGGCGAGAGAGTGGTGCAAGAGAATCGGGGATGGGGTGAGAGAGAGGGGTAAGAGCGCGGGATGCGAGAGGGGGTAAGAGAGGAGCAGCGCGAGAGAGGGGGGCCAGAGAGGAGTGCCAGAGACTGAGCGACGTGGGTGTGCAATGGTGTTGGGGAGTTTGGGTGAGACGGGGCGAGAGGTAGGGCGTGCAGACAGGGAGAGAGATAGGATGTGGGCGAGAAAGGGGGCGAGAGAGGGGGCGCGGGAGAGGGGGAGAGAGAGCATGTCGGAAGTGTGGGCTAAGAGAGTGTTGTGAGAGAGAGGCGCGAGAGAGCGGAGCAAGAGGAGACAGACAAGAGAGAGTTGCGAAAAAGTGCGGGAAGCGACTGGGGAGAGAGAAGGAGGGTGCGAGAGTGGTGCCCAGAGAGGGTATGAGGGAGATTCGGGAGGGGGGTGAACGATGATACGAGAGACATGGGAGAACGATAGGACGTGGGTGAGAGAGAGGAGGGTGAGAGAGGCTGCGAGGGAGATAAAAATGGTGAGAGAGGGGGGCAAGAGAGGGTGGCAAGAGACAGGGCAAGAGAGAGGGGGCGAGAGAGAGGTGGGAGCAGAGAGGTTCGAGGGAATGGGCGAGAGAGTGGACGAGAGAGGGGGACGAAAGAGGGGATAGAGATGCAGTGCGAGACGTGTGTGAGAAAGCACGCAGAGAGGGACGCGGGAGAGTGGGAGAGAGGGTGCGAGATGTAGTGTGATGGGGAGAGAAATGGGTAGAGAGATAGAAGGTGGACAAGAGAGAAGGGGCGAGAGAGAGGGGAGAGAGTGAGGGATGAGAGAGGGGAGGGTGAGAGAGGACAGAGAGAGGAGGCGCAAGAGCGTGGACAGAGAGCAGGGCCAGAGAGGCGGGCCAGAGAGGGGCTCAAGAGAGGGTGGCTATAGAGGTGAATTAGCACGCAGGTCTTGAGTGGGGACGTGAGAGGGTTCGAGAGACGGGGGCAAGAGAGGGGGCCAGAGAGGGGGTCGAGCGAGTGGGCGAGAGGGGCGAGAGGGTGCATGAGATGGGGAGAGAGATAGGATGCGGGTGAGAGTGATGGTGCGAAAAAGGTGGAAGAGAGGTGGAGACTGTTGCGAGAGCGAATGGCGAGAGAGGATCGAGAGGGGGCAAAAGAGAAGATCAAGTGGGGGCAAGAGAGGGGGCGAGAGAGTAGATTGGGGGCTAGAGAGGGCTTCAAGAGAGGGGCAAAACAGAGGATGAGAGAGGGGCGAGAGAGAGAGGGGCAAGAGTGGATCAAGAGACCGGGTGAGAGAGGAGGACAAGAAACCTGGGTGAGAGAGGGGGAGAGAGGGTGAGAGAGGGGGCGAGAGAATGTGCGCGAGTGAATGGGTGTGAGACAGGAGCGCGAGAAAGGTGCGTGGAAGATTGGGCGAGAGAAGGGGAGCGAGAGAGGTGCGAGAGTGTGGAGGGAGAGCGGGCGGAAGAGGGGGTGAGCGAGGGGCTTGTTGGAGGGGGCAAGGGAGAGGGCGAGAAGGGGTGAATGAGAGAGGGCGAGAGGGGAGTGTGAGAAGAGTGTGGAGAGGGTGTCACCCCTCTGTCATCTACACCCAATGGAAATATGATGGACAGTGACGCAAATATCGCTGCTAGCGATCCTGCCACTACTTTGCCACAATGTTTTTGGATACACTTGTTCAGGACCTCGAGCTTTCTCTCCCTTTGTTTTCTCAGACCTCCAGCATCATCTCTTCTGTAATTGGGTCTATTTTCAAGCCATCGCAGCCTCTTTCCCTTTGTTTCCCAGTCTTTGTCCACAGGACATTCTGACATGAAATATTCAATGAGGATCTCGTCCATCTCCTGTGATTCCACACATGAATGCGCTTACTGAACTTTGAGGGGCTCTATTGTCTTCCCACTTACTAATTTATACTTTTTTCTTTACAATTTGTTCGGATTGTGCTTGTATTTCTCTGCCAAAGCTATCTTATTCGTCCCATTTCTTCTTTCAGCTTATCCAGTCCCTCCTTCTAAGTCAGACCCTCCAGTATTAGTGACATCTTTATCAATCTTTGTTCTATTTGCAGTGGAGGATCAGAATTCTACTCAGAACACCAACTGAAGAACCAGCAATGTCTTGTGCATCCGTATCATGATGTCCTAACTGATGTATTCAGTGCTCTGGCCCATGAGGGCTAGTAGTGCGAAATGCTGCTTTCGCCACCCTGCCCACCTGTGATACTACTTCCAAGGAACATTGCAATTGCTCCCCTTGGTCTCTCTCTGTTTGATAACACTTCACAGGGCCCTACCATTAACTGTGTCTTAACAAAATCTAACAACTGAATTAAACTCCAACTTTCATCCCTTGGCCCAATGGCTCAGTTTTTCAAGGTAACCTTGAATAACTGTATTCCATTCCAGTTTTAACACTAATTTTGGTATCTACGAACTCACTGACAATGACGTCTATACTCTGAACAAAATCGTGCATTTAACTGATGCATAGAAGTGGGACTACTGTTGGTCATAGGCTGCCAGGCTGAAGAACAAACCTGTCTCACCACCCTCTGTCTCCTACACTCAAGGCAATTTTCTGTCCGTTTGACTCGCACTCCCCATCCCATGTCATCTAACGTAATTAACTCATCTACCACCCTCAATCCCGTCAGAGGCTTTTCTTCAGTATTTACGAACGAGAGGGACCGTATTGTTGAAGGGGAGAGTGTGAAATGGACTGGTAAGCTAGAAGAGATACTTGTTATGAAGGAAGATGTGTTGGACATTTTGAACAACTTGAGGATAGACAAGTCCCCCGGGCCTGAGGGGATATATCCTAGGATTATGTGGGAAGCAAGAGAGGAAATTGCAGTACCGTTGGCAATGATCTTTTCGTCTTCATTGTCAACGGGGTGGTACCAGGGGACTGGAGAGTAGCGCATGTTGTGCCCCTGTTCAAAAAAGGGAATAGGGATAACCCCGGGAATTAAAGGCCAGTTAGTCTTACTTCTGTGGTTGGCAAAGTAATGGAAAGGGTACTGAGGGATAGGATGTATGATTATCTGGAAAGACACTGCCTGATTAGGGACAGTCAGCACGGATTTGTGAAGGGTAGGTCTTGCCTTACAAGTCTTATTGAATTCTTTGAGGAGGTGACCAAGCATGTAGATGAGGGTAGAGCAGTGGATGTAGTGCACATGGATTTTAGTAAGGGATTTGATAAGGTTCCCCATGGTAGGCTTATGCGGAAAGTCAGGAGGCATGGGATAGAGGGAAATTTGGCCAATTGGATAGAAAACTGGCTAACCGGATGAAGTCAGAGAGTGGTGGTAGATGGTAAATATTCAGCCTGGAGCCCAGTTACAAGTGGAGTTCCGCAAGGATCTGTTCTGGGTCCTCTGCTGTTTTTAATTTTTATTAATGACTTGGATGAGGGAGTCGAAGGGTGGGTCAGTAAATTTGCAGATGATACGAAGATCGGTGGATTTGTGGACAGTGAGGAGGGCTGTTGTCGGCTGCAAAGGGACTTAGATATGATGCAGAGCTGGGCTGAGGAGTGGCAGATAGAGTTCAAATCTGCCAAGTGTGAGGTTGCCCATTTTGGAAGAACAAATAAGAATGCAGAATACAGGGTTAACGGTAGCGTTCTTAGTCAGGTGGAGGAACAGAGGGATCTTGGGGTCTATGTACATAGATCCTTGAAAGTTGCCACTCAGGTGGATAGAGCTTGTAAGAAGACCTATGGTGCATTAGCGTTCATTAGCAGAGGGATTGAATTCAAGAGTCGTGAAGTGATGTTACAGCTGTACAGGACTTTGGTTAGACCACATTTGGAGTATTGTGTGCAGTTCTGGTCGCCTCACTTTAGGAAAGATGTGGAAGCTTTGGAGAGGGTGCAGAGAAGATTTACCAGGATGTTGCCTGGAATGGCGAATAGGACGTACGAGGATAGGTTGAAAGTTCTCGGACTTTTCTCGTTGGAAGGCGAAGGATGAGCGGTGACTTTTTAGAGGTCTATAAGATGATCAGAGGAATAGATAGAGTAGACAGTCAGAAACTTTTTCCCCATTTACAACAGAGTGTTACAAGGGGACATAAATTTAAGGTGAAGGGTGGAAGGTATAGGGGAGATGTCAGGGGTGGGTTCTTTACCCAGAGAGTGGTGGGGGCATGGAATGCGCTGCCCGTGGGAGTGGTAGAGTCAGAATCATTGGCGACGTTTAAGCGGCAATTGGATAGGTACATGGATGGGTGCTTAATCTAGGATAGATGTTCGGAACAACATCGTGGGCCGAAGGACCTGTTCTGTGCTGTATTGTTCTATGTTCTATGTTCTAGGCCATGCTGACGTCAGGTTAGACAATGTCTACTGCTCTGCCTTCATTTATCTTCTCGGTCTCCTCTTCAACAAATTCAATTAAGACTGAGAGACGGTAATTTGTATGCACAAAGCTGTGCTGACTATCCCTAATCAATCCTTGCCTTTCCAAATGCTTGTAACACCTGTCCCACGCAATCTCTTTAAATGACATTGGCAACACTGCCATCAAGCTAATTAGTTATTACACCAATGGATTTTCCCTCGCTGCCACGCTCCATGCTTCCAGCTCATCACCTATGGCTGTCCGTGATAGAACTATCTCTTTAAGGGACCCCGCAATTTCTTCCCAGACTTCCCACAATGTCCTGGATATTCTTGATTAGCTCACAGGGACTTTTTTTTTAATCTGCACCTTTTATAAACTCCAGCACCTCATGTTCTGTAATGTGGATTCTGTTGAAGACATCACTGTTTATTTCACTGACTACCACAGTCTTTCTCCACAGTAAGTTCAAACGTGAAATGTTCATTTAGGATCTCACCCACCTCCTGTGGTTCCACAAACGGATGGCCTTATTGATCTGGAAGGGGCCATATTCTGTCCCGAATTAATCTTTTGTGTTCAATGTTCAAGTACAATCTCTTTGGATTTTCCTCAGCCAGATCTGCCAAGCTTTCTGTCGTCCACTTTGGAATCTCCTGATTTCCCTCTTAAGTGTTTCATTTCACCCACCATGTTCTTCATGAAATTCCCTTAATCCAGATGGCTATATATGACACGTACATCGTTTTCCTTGACCAGAACGTCAATATCCCCAGTCATCCAGTCTTTCCTAATTTTGTCAGCATTATCCTGCGCACTAACAGGAATATGCTGGCCCTGAACTCTCATTTTATCTCTTTGTTGAAAGCTTACCATCTGCCTGACATCCCTTTACATGCAAATAGCCTCCACCATCAATTGTTAAAAGCTCTAGACTCATACTTTCTGCATTGAGGCAAGTCCAGTTTTGATCTTTAACTTGTGGATCAGGTCTTTCCTTTTCCATTGCAATTTTCAAACTAATAGAATTATGTTCACTTTGCCAAAGTGTTGCCCCACTAACATATCAGTTCCTTTCCCTATCTTGTTTCCCAAGGAGAGGTTATATTTTACCCCTTTCTGCAGTCCTTCATTGACATTCTGACTGAGAGGTTTTTCTTCAACACGCCGAACAGTCCCTCCCCTCTAAGCTCTGAACACTCTGGCAGTCCCTGTCTAAGTTTGCAAAGTTGAAATCCCGGACCATTCCAACCCTATCATTCTACAGATATCACATATCTCCAGATATATGTGGTGTTCGATTTCCTGATGACTGCTGGGTGTTTGTAATACAGTCATATCAAACTTATGACCCATTCTGAGTTCTCAGTTGCACTATTATATCTTCACTGGTGTGAATATCCTCTCTAAGTGCTGCCGTGATGTTTCACTGTTCAAAAGCTCCACTCTCCCACCTCTCTCAACTCCTGTTCTTTCCTTCCTGTATAACCTGCACCCTGCACCATTGAGCTGCCAATCCTGTCCCTCCCTCAGCTGTGTTTCTGTGATCCCTATGGTATCTCAGTCCCATGTTTCCATCCATGAGCCAAGTACATCTAGCTTACCTGTTCGGCCTGTTATGTTGGGAAAGAAAAGTTTAATTGATGAGTTTTCCTTAATTGCCTGCTGTGTTCTTGCCTGTCCAGTCAATTTAAATGACTCACTTGAAATTCAGTCCTCAAACTTCAGACTGTAGCCAGAGATCATCCCCCTCAATGTGGACAATATCTGCCCTTTTCATGTCATCTGCAAACCTAATAATGATACCTTCTGCTCTAACATCTGACTCAGTAATGTACATACTAAACAGAATTTGTTCCTGCACAGATCCCTTTGGCACACCCGCTCGACCAAAGCTTCCAAACACAAAAACAACCCTCCATCAATTGCGGATACAATTTACCGCTTACCTTTGATCCAATGGATTCTAGCCTTTTCGACCAGCATTCGAGATGTGACCTTGTCAAAGGCCTTATTAAAGTCCATGTAATCCACTTCATCTGCACTTTCCTCCTCAATATTTTGAGACACCGTTTCAAAAACTCAAATAAATTCTTCAGACATGATCTTCCTCTATCAACTCCGTACTGTCTATCCCCAATCTATCCCCGGCATTCCAACTATTGATTTATTATATCCCTGAGAATTGTTTCCGATCATTTCCCTCCCACTGCTGTCAGAATATCTGCTCTGCAATTACCTGGCCGATCCGTGTTGCCCTCTTTGAAAACGAAAACCATATTAGCTATCTTCCAATCATTCGGCATTTCACCCGTGGCCAGCAAAGTATTAAATATAGCCGCCAGGGCCCAAGCAATTTCCTCCCTTACCTCCCATAGCAGACTGGGATACAATTCATTGGGAACTTGGGATTCCTCCACCTTTATACCTATGAAACCTTTTTAATACCTCCTCCTGATGGATCTTAACATGTTCCAGAATCTCACCATCCCGACTGACATCCCCGGCTACCATATCTTTCTCCTGTGTGAATACAGACAAGAAGAATTCATTGAAGACCTTGCTTACATCGTCTGGCTCCCTGCACTGATCGCCCCTTTGATTTCCAGCAGGCCTCACACGTTCCCCAGTATTCCTCTGACTCTAACTATCCTGGTAAAATACCTTGTGGCTTTTCCTTAAAACTATCTGCCAAGGATATTTCAGGATAATTGTTTGAACCTCATTTTTAAGTCCCTCCTTGCACTCTCTATACTTGTGAAGGGCTTTACCTGTTTTTATTGCACTGTATTTTCTTTATCAATCTCACGATATCACTTGATCAGTATTCGCTGGGCTTTATGACTTTGCCATTCACTCTTCAAGGAACACACCGGCCATGGATCTTCACTGCGTCCCTTTAAAATACTCCCACTTTGCAAATATAGCACCAACTGCAGGCAGTTCATCCCAGTCTCTGTCAGATCCTGTCTAATGAAAGCAAGAATGACAGGAGACTCCGTTGTGAAGGGGACAGGCAGGAGATTGTGTGGCTGCCGAACCAGGATGGTGTGCTGCCAGGGTGAATGATGTCTCTGAGCGGTTACAGAACATTCTGAAGTTGGAGAGTGAACAGCCAGAGGTCATTGTGCACATCGGTCCACATGACAGAGATAGACAAAGTGATGGGGTCCTGTGAAATGAAAAGCGGGAATTAGGTAAGAAGTTAAAAAGCAGGACACCAAGGGTAGTGATTTTCAGATTACCCCCAATGCCACTCACTGTGAATAAAGGAATAGAAAGATAGGCTGGATGGATGTATGGGTGAGGAGCTGGTTAGAGGCAAGGGTTTTCAGTTCTTACGTCATTGGGATATCTTCTGAGATACAGGTGACCTCGTCAAGGGCATGGGATGAACTTGAACCAGAGGGGTAAAAGTATGACTGCGGGGAGATTTGGTAATGTTCCATCGGAATGTATAAATTAGTTAGGCAGGAGGTTGCAACTCTCCATAACAGAGGGACCATTGAAAAGTCAGGGGAAAATACGTCAGCCATCAAGAGCAAGTTTCCTATTCAGGATATCCAACGGCACAGTCAAGGGAGGGAAATTACTTTTGGTTTAAAGAACATTTCTTTCAACGCACGAGGCCTGACTGGTAAGGCAGACGGGCTCAGAGCATGGATTAGCTCTGGGACCGGGTTATTATCGTCAGAACAGGAACATGGCTGAGAGAAGGGCAGTACTGGCAGTTCACTGTTCCACGACACAGAAGGTATAGGCGTGACTGAAATACATGTACGTGTGGACATAACAACAGTTCTTAGAGAGGATACTCTTTATGGGTAATAAAATTAGGTCTTTGGATGAGAAGTTAGAAACAAAAAGGGGAAGGTCAGTCTGCTGAATGGTGTTCTGGACTCCCAAAAAAAAAACAATGGATACGAGAGGAGCAGATGTGAAGAGAGATTACAGGTAGCTATAGAAATAATAGTGTCGTATTGGTTGGAGACTTTACCTTCCCCTGTATTGACTGGGCCACCCAGAGTGTAAAAGGCCCGTATGGATGGAATTTGTCAAATGTGTCTAAGAAAGTTTCCGAGATCATGATGTAGAGAGCCCTATTCGACTCAGGCGGGTTCAACACTGGACCTCCCCTCAGAAAACGAGGTCGGGTAAGTGACCAAAATGTGTCAGAAAGCACTTTGGGTCAAGTGACCACAACTGCCTTTGTGTTAATATTGTTATGGAAATTGATCAGGCAGGTCCACAAGTTTATCTCACAGCACCAGTTTTCAAAGCTCAGGTGATGATCCTAAAAGACGAAAACTTAAACTAAATTTGTTTGGTATTACATTCCATGACACTGCAATCATGTTGCTATAAATTCTGTGCCTTATGCTCCACAACCACCTGATGAAGCAGCAAACTGAAACCAATTGTTCCCAAATAAACCTGCTGGACTGTAAGCTGGTGTTGTGTGATTTTTAACTTTGTCCATCCCAGTCACCACCCACTCCTCCACATCATGCACCCATTCATTGGGTGAGTCTGTTTGAAGGAAAAGGAATGACTGGCAAATGGGAGGCTGTTAAAAGTCTGATCTCAAGAATCCAATATGTCCCTGTTAGAGTGAAGGGAAAAGTTGGCAGGTTTAGGGATCCCTGGCTGATGGGGGATATTGAGGCTCTGTTCAAGAAAAAGAAGGCGGCACAAATTGCCTTCAATGTTTCCATATTTACGAAACCTCTTCCAGTCCTAAAGACACTATCACTTGGTGGAGACTGGACAATCCTCAGGTCCCTGCAGCACTCCCGATTCCCTCGATCCATTTCCAATAACACTCACTATCTGTGTAACATCCTCCCGTCGCCAGAATTCACCCTATTAATGTAAGCTCCTCCTGCATCTCCATCCATTTACTCATCTCCATAACCGTCCCCACTTCTTACACCCCTAACTGTGTAAACGACACCCTCCCCTCCGACTTTTCCCACTTTGACCATTCTGGAGGCGGTTACTAATGCTTCCTAAGCTGTGAAATTGTCCAACCAAAATTACTGCCCTTCTGGAAAATCTGTCAGACTCAAACGCCTCCATACCTAAATAATCTGCAGAAGTAAACCTTCCTATATCTGTAAACATTTTCAGTCACGACTAACCTCCATATCTCTGTTTGTTCATCCAGTCTATACAACCCACATTATCTCAGAAATCTGCTCCATTCACTGAAAATCCTCCCTGTCTGTGTAAACCGAATCATTCTACTAACACCCTTCTCCCTGTAAACTGCTCCATCCCTCCCAACCTCTCCATCTTCATGAACACGTGTCGACCCAACAGCCCTCTACATTTCTGTAACGTCTTGTTATTGTCCTCCCTTCGGTGGAACTACTTCCAGTCGTCACAACCCTCCCTGTCTGGGTCGTCTACTCTAGGTCAGATCATTACTGTCTCTGTTCTCTCTGACAATCCTAGCAAATTTTCCGAATGTATCTATTCATTCAGGTCCCATTCTCTCGAGCTTTCATAAACGTCTTCCTGCCATTGTAACCCTCCCTATTTAGAAAACAGCACAGTGCAGGACCTTCAACCCTTAATGTTGTGTGCCAATCTTTTATCCTACTATAAGATCAATCTAACCTGCAGACCATTAAAAGAACAAAGTAAATCACAGCACGGGAACAGGCTCTTCAGCCCTCAGCCTGGGCTGATCCCGATTCTCTGTTTAATCCCCTCGCCCATTTTCTGAGGGTATGTATCCCTTTGCTCCCTGCCCATTCATGCAGCTGTCTGGATACATCTTCAGTGACGCTATACTACCCGCCTATACGTTCTCCGCTGACAACATGTTTCAGGCCACCACCACCCTTTGCATCAAGAACGTTCCATGTATATCTGCACGAAACCTTCCCCCTCTCACTTTGACCTCGTGACCCCTAGTAATTGTGTTCCACACTCTGGGGAGAAAAGGTTCTTGCTATCACCTTGTCTTTGCATCCCATGATTTTGCAGACCTCAATCAGGTTCCCAATCAACTTTCATATTTCTAATGAAAATAATCTGAATATTCGATCTCTCCTCAGTGGTAGCGCCCTCTATACCAGGCAAGATCCTGGTGAAACTCCTCTGCACCCTCTCTAAAGCATGTACATCGTTTTGGTAATGTGGGGACAGAACTGTACTTAAAGATCTATATGTGGCCGAACCAACTGTAACATGACCTCCCAACTCTTGTACTTAATATCCCGTCCAATCAAGGGAATCATGTCGAATGCCGTCTTGACCACTTTACTGACCTGTGCTGCCACCTTCAGGGACAAAATGAGCCTGAATACCCAGATCTTGCTGAACATCAATTTTCCCCAGGAATTTTCCATTTACTGTATAGTTCACCTTTGAATTGGATCTTGCGAAATGGATCACCACGCATTTTCTCGGATTTATCTCCATCTGCCATCTCTCTGCCCGCCTCTCCAATTTATCTATATTCTACTGTATTATCTGACAGTCCCCTTCACTGTCAGCTACTCCACCAAATATAATGCCGTCTGCAAACTTGCTAATCAAGGAACCGATACCTTCCTCCAAATCATTGGTATGTATCACAAGTAACAATGGTCCCAGCATGGATTCCTGTGGAACACCACTGTTCACAGCTCTCCATTTTTTAGAAATTCATTTTGCTATCATACATGCCCCTATCCAAAAGTTACTTAAATTTCCCTAATGTATCTGACTCTACTACCAACAGTGGCAATACATTCCACTCACCCACCATACTGTCTAAAGAAGCTACCTCTGACATACCCTCTCAACCTTCCTCCAATTACCTTACAAATTGCCTCCTAGCTAAAGCCATTTTCATAACGGTAATATTCGCGGGCTATCCCCTGTACGTATGCGTCTATCTCTTACACCTCTATCAAGTTACTTCTCAGCCTTTTTCATTCCAAAGTGAAAAACCCTGGCTCCTTCAACCTTTCTTCATTAAAGCTCCCCTCCAATCCAGACACCATCGTGATAAATCTCCTCTGCACGCTCTCTAAAGCTTCCAATCATTCTTGTAACGAGGCATACAGAACTAAACACAATATTCCAATTGTGTTCTAACCACAGGCTATATCGAGCAGCAGCATAATCTGACGCATCTTAAACTCAATCCCCCTGCAAACAAAAGCTGACACATTATTGGCTTTCTTAACAACTGGCAAATTTGGCAAAAATGTCTGTACAGTAACCGTCACGGTCCGTCATACCTCCCATTGTACAGTAACCGTCACGGTCCGACATACTTCCCACTGTACAGTAACTAATATTGTCCAACATACCTCCCACTCTACAGTAACTGGATCATTGATGAGTGACGAAGGACATGCTGGGAGCAGCACCAGCCCGACCTCGAGACGAGGGACAACCTGGCGAAAATCTTACTGCCTTCAGCTGCAAAACGGACGACTTGTATTCCGACAGCACAAGCAGCAAGTGATGGGCAGAGCTCAGTGGTCCCACTATCAGTGGTTCAGATCTATCCCTGTAGTCCTGCCGCATGTAGTTATAAAAGATAGTGGACCATGAAAGAGACAACTTGAGGAGGAGGTTGCTGCTCTCCAACAATAAACACTCCAATTTTTGTGGAGCCCAGCAAATCAGGAATAAAATAAAGCTGCTGCATTTTTAACAACTACTGGTGGCTACTGTACAGTGAGAGGTATGTCGGGTTGTGACGGTTATTGAACAGTGGGAGGTATGTTGGGCCGTGATGGTTACTGTACAGTGGGAGGCATGTCGGGCCGTAATGGTGACTATACAGTGGGAGGTATGTCGGGCCGTGATGGTTAATGTACAGTGGGAGGTATGGCGGGCCGTTACGGTTACTGTACAGCGGGAGGTATATCGGGCCATGATGGTGACTGTACAGTGGGAAGTATGTCGGGCCGTGATAGTTACTGTACAGCGGGAGAGATATTGGGCCATGATGGCTGGTGTGCATTGGGAGGTATGTCGGGCTGTGATGGTTCATGTACAGTGGGAGGTATGTAGGTCCCTTATGGTTACGGTACAGTGGGAGGTATGTCGTGCCGGGATGATTACTGTACAGTTGGAGCTATGTAGGGCCGTTATGGTTTCTGTACGTGGGAGGTATGTCGGGCCGTTATGGTTACTGTAAAGTGGGACGCATGTTGGGACGTGATGGATAATGTGACAGTGGAAAGTATGTCGGGCTGTGACAGATACGATACAGTGGGGAGAATGACGGGCTGTGACAGTTACTGTTCAGTGGGGAGTATGACGGGCCGTGACGGTTAATGTAAAGTGGGAGATGTGTTGGGCCGTGATGTTTACTGTACAGTGGGAGGTACGTCGGGCCGTGATGGTTACTGTACAGTGGGACGTATTTTGGGCCATGATGGTTACAGTGCAGTGGGAAGTATTTTGGGCTAGGATGGTTACTGTACAGTGGGAAGTATTTTGGGCCGTGATGGTTACTGTACAGTGGGAAGTATTTCGGGTCGTGACGGTTACTGTGCAGTGGGAGGTCTGTGAGGCCTTCATGGTTAATGTGCAGTGGGAGGTATGCGGGGCTGTGATGGTTACTGTACAATGGAGCGTATGTTGGGACATGATGGTTACTGTACAGTGGGAAGTATGACGGGCTGTGACAATTAGTGTACAGTGGGGGTAAGCCGGGCCATGACGGTTACTGTACTGTGGGAGTTATGTCGGGATTGATGGTTACTGTACAGTGGGCGGTATGTCGGGCCTTGAGGGTTACCGTACAGTGGGAGGTATGTCGGGCCTTCACGATTAATGTGCAGTGGGAGGAATGCGGGGTCGTGACGGTTACAGTACAGTGGGAGGTATGACGGGCCGTGACAGTTACTTTACAGTGGCGTGTATGACGGGTCGTGATGCTTACTGTACATTGGGAGGTATGTCGGGACTGATGGTTACTGTAGAGTGGGAGGTATGGCGGGCCGTGACAGTTACTGTACAGTGGGAGGTATGTTGGACCGTTATAGTTACTGTACATTGGGAGGTATGTCGGGTCGTGATGATTACTGTACTGTTGGAAGTATGTCGGGGTGTGAAGGTTACAATACACTGGGAGGTATGTCGGTCCGTGATGGTTATTGTACAGTGGGAGGTAGGTCGTGCCGTGATGGTTGCTGTACAGTGGGAGGTTTGTCGGGCAGTGATAATTACTGTACAGTGGGAGGTATTTCGGTGTGTGAAGAGTACTGTAGAGTGGGAGGTATGTCGGGCCGAGGTAGTTATTGTGCAGTGGGTGCTATGTCAGGCCATGATAGTTACTGTACAGTGGGAGGAATGTCGGAGTCTGATGGTTATTGTACAGTGGCAGGTATGTCGGTGTATGAAGGCTACTGTACAGTGGCAGGTATGTCAGGGCGAGCTGGTTACTGTACAGGGAGAGGTATGTCGGGCCATGATGGTTACTGTACAGTGGGAGGTATGTCGGGCCTTGACGGTTACTGTACAGTGGAAAGTATGTGGGGCCTTCACGATTAATGTGCAGTGGGAGGATTGCGGGGTCGTGACGGTTACAGTACAGTGGGAGGTATGACGGGCCGTGACAGTTACTTTACAGTGGCGTGTATGACGGGCCGTGATGCTTACTGTACAGTGGGAGGGATGTCGAGACTGATGGTTACTGTACAGTGGGAGGTATGCCGGGCCGTGACAGTTGCTGTAGAGTGGGAGGTATGTCGGGCCGTTATGGTTACTGTCCTGTGGGCAGTATGTCGGGGTGTGAAGGTTACTACACACTGGGAGGTATGTCGGGCCGTGATGGTTAATGTACAGTGGGAGTTATATCGGGCCGTGATTGTTAATGTACAGTGGGAGGTAGGTAGTGCCGTGATGGTTGCTGTACAGTGGGAGGTTTGTCAGGCAGTGATAATTACTGTACAGTGGGAGGTATTTCGGTGCGCGAAGAGTACTGTAGAGTGCGAGGTATGTCGGGCCGAGTTAGTAACTGTGCAGTGGGTGGTATGTCGGGCCATGATAGTTACTGTACAGTGGGAGGAATGTCGGTGTGTGATGGTTAATGTACAGTGGCAGGTATGTCGGTGTATGAAGGCTACTGTACAGTGGAAGGTATGACGGGGCGAGCTGGTTACTGTACAGTGAGAGGTGTGTCGGGCCGTGATGGTTACTGTACAGTGGGAGGTATGCCAGGTTGTTATGGTTACTGTACAGTGGGAGGTGTGTCGTGCCGTGATGGTTGCTGTACAGAGGAAGGCATATCGGGCCATGATGGTTGCTGTACAGTGGAAGGTATATCGGTTCGTGATGGTTACTGTACAGTGGGAAGTATGTCGGGCCGTGATGGTTACTGTACAGAGGAAGGTATATCGGTCCGTGATGGTTACTGTACAGTGGGAGGTATGTCGGGGTGTGATGGTTACTGTAAACTGGGAGGTATGTCGGGCTGTGATGGTTCCTGTACAGTGTGAGCTATGTTGGGCTGTGATGGTTACGGTGCAGTGGGAGGTTTGTCAGGCCGTGATGGTTCCCGTACAGTGGGAGGTTTGTCCGGCCGTTATGGTTACTGTAAAGTGTGAGGTATGTCGGTCCGTGGTGGTTACTGTACACGGGAAGTATGTCGGGCCGTGATGGCTACTGTACAGTGGGAGGTATGTTGGGCCGAGACGGTTCCTGTACAGTGGGAGGTATGTCAAAGTTTGAGTGAAGATTTGTAGCTCGGGTGTCCGTTGTTGTGGTTCTGTTCGCCGAGCTGGAAGTTTTTGTTGCAAATGTTTCGTCCCCTGGCTAGTGGACATCATCAGTGCTGCGGAACCTTCTGTGAAGAGCTTCTTTGATATTTCTTCTGGTATTTATAGTGGTTTGTACTTGCCGCTTCCGGGTGTCAGTTTCAGCTGTCCGTTGTAATGGTTTGTATATTGGGTCCAGGTCGATGTGTCTGTTGATGGAGTTTGTGGATGAATGCCATGCTTCTAGGAATTCTCTGGCTGTTCTCTGTCAGGATTGCCCTATGATACTAGTGTTTTCCCAGTCGAATTCATGTTGCTTGTTGTCTGAGTGTATGGCTCCTAGTGATAGCTGGTCGTGTCGTTTTGTGGCTAGCTGATGTTCATGGATGCGGATTGTTAGTTGTCTTCCTGATTGTCCTATATAGTGTTTGTGCAGTCCTTGCACGGTATTTTGTAAACTACGTTAGCTTGGCTCGTGTTGGGTATTGGGTCCTCTGTTCTAGTAAGATTTTGTCTGAGCGTGGCTGTTGGTTTGTGTGCCGTTATGAGTCCTAAGGGTCGCAGTAGTCTGGCTGTCAGTTCTGAGACGCTCCTGACGTATGGTAGTGTGGCTAGTCCTTTTGGTTGTGGCATGTCCTCGTTCCGTGGTCTATGTCTTCGGCATCTGGTGATAAAGTTGCGCGGGTATCCGTTTTTGGCGAATACCTTGTATAGGTGTTCCTCTTCCTCTTTTCGCAGTTCTGGTGTACTGCAGTGTGTTGTGGCTCTTTTGAATAGTGTCCTGATGCAGCTTCGTTTGTGTGTGTTGTGGTGGTAACTTTCATTGTTTAGGACTTGGTCTGTGTGTGTTGGTTTCTTGTGTACCCTTGTGGTGAATTCTCCGTTAGGTGTTCTCTCTACTAACACGTCTAGGAATGGGAGGTATGTAAGGGTGTGATGGTTACTGTACAGTGGGAAGGATGTCGGGGTGTGAAGGTTACGATACACTGGGAAGTATGTTGGGCCGTGATGGTTAATGTACAGTGGGAGGTATATTGGGCGGGGATTGTTACTGTACAGTGGGAGGTAGCTCGGGCCGTGATGGTTGCTGTACAGTGGGAGGTTTGTCGGGCCGTTATGGTTACTGTAGAGTGGGAGGTATGTCGGGCTGTGGTGGTTACTGTACAGTGGGAGGTATATCGGGCGGTGATGGTTACTGTACAGTGGGAGGTATGAGGGGGTGTGATGGTCACTGTACATTGGAAGGTATGTTGGCCCGAGACAGTTACTGTACAGTGGGAGGTATGTCGGGCCATGATAGTTACTGCACAGTGGGAGGAATGTCGATGTGTGATGGTTATTGTACAGTGGCAGGTATGTCGGTGTATGAAGGTTACTGTACAGTCAGAGGTATGTCGGGGCGAGCTGGTTACTGTACAGTGAGAGGTATGTCGGGCCGTGATGTTTACTGTACAGTGTGAGGTATGCCAGGTTGTTATGGTTACTGAACAGTGGGAGGTATGCCAGGTTGTTATTCTTACTGTACAGTGGGAGGTATGTCGGGCCGTGATGTTTACTGTACAGTGTGAGGGATGCCAGGTTGTTATGGTTACTGAACAGTGGGAGGTATGCCAGGTTGTTATGCTTACTGTTCAGTGGGCGGTATGTCGGGCCGTGCTGGTTACTGAACAATGGGATGTATGTCGTGCCGTGATGGTTACTGTGCAGTGGAAGGCATGTTGGGCCGTGACGGTTACTGTGGAGTGGGAGGTATGTGGGGGTGTGATGGTGATTGTACAGTGGGAGGTATGGCGGGCCGTGATGGTTATTGTACAGTGGGAGGTACGCGGGGCCGTGACGGTTACTGTACATTGGGAGGTATGTTAGGTCGTGATGGTTACTGTACAGTGTGGAGTATTTTGTGCCGTGATGGTTCCTGTACAATGGGAGGTATGTCGCCCCGTGACGGTTACTGTGCAGTGGGAGGTATGCTAGGCTGTGACGGTTAGTGTACAGTGGGATGTATGTTGGGCCGTGATGGTTACTATACAGTGGGAAGTATGTCGTGCCGTGACGGTTACTGTGCAGTCGGAGCTATGTCAGGCTGTGACGGTTACTGTGCGGTGGGAGGTATGCTAGGCCGTGATTGTTACTGTACAGTGGGAGGTATGTCCTGCCGTGAAGGTTACTGTATAGTGGAAGGTATGACCGGCCATGACCATTACTGTATAGTGGGAGGTACGTCGGGACGTGATGGTTACTGTACAGTGGGAGGTACGCTGGGCTGTGTTGGTTACTGTAGAGTGGGAGGTATGTTGGGCCGTGCTGGTTGCTGTACAGTGGGAGGAATGTTGGTGTATGATGGTTATTGTGCAGTGTGAGGTATGTCGGGTTGTGATGGTTGCTGTACAGTGGGAGGTATGTCGGGTGTGATGGTTCCTGTACAGTGGGAGGTATGTTGGGCTGTGATGGGAACGGTACAGTGGGAGGTTTGTCCGGCTGTTATGGTTACTGTACAGTGAGAGGTATGTCGGGCCGTGATGGTTACTGTACAGTGTGAGGTGTGTGGGGCCGTTATGGATACTGTACAGTGGGAGGTACGCAGTGCCATTATGGTTACTGTACAGTGGGAATTATTTCGGGCCGTGACGGTTACTCTGCAATGGGAGATATGCGGGTCTGTGATGGTTACTGTACCGTGCCAGGTATGACGGGCCGTGACAGTTACCATACAGTGGGGTGCATGACGGGCTGAGACGGTTAATGTACAGTGGGAGTTCTGTCGGGCTGCGATAGTTCCTGCACAGTGGGAGGTATGTCGGGGTATGATGGTTCCTGTACAGTGGGAGGTATGTTGGGCTGCGATGGTTACGGTACAGTGGGAGGTTTTACGGGCTGTGATGGTTACTATACAGTGGGAGGTATGTCGGGCTGTGGCGGTTACTTTACAGTGAGAGGTATGTCGGGCCGTGACGGTTACTGTACCGTGGGAGGTATGTCGGGCCATGATGGTTACTGTACAGTGTGAGGTGTGTGGTGCCGTGGCCATTACTGTACAGTGGGAAGTACGTCGGACCGTGATGGTTACTGGACAGTGGGAGGTATGTAGGGCCGCTTTGGTTACTGTACAGTGGGACGTATTTTGGGCTGTGATGGTTACTGTACAGGGGGAAGTATTTCGAGCCGTGACGGTTACTCTGCATTAGGCGGTATGTGGGTTTGTGATGGTTACTGTACAGTGCCAGGTATGACGGGCCATGACAGGTACCGTACAGTCGGGTGTATGACGGGCTGTGACGGTTACTGTACAGTGGGTGTTATGTCGGGAATGATGGTTACTGTAGAGTGGGAGGTATGGTGGGACGTTATGGTTCCTTTAGAGTGGGACGTATGTTGGGCCGTGATGGTTACTGTACAGTGGGAAGTATGTCGGGCCGTGATGGTTACTGCAAAGTGGGAGTTATGTCGGGAGTGATGGTTACTGTAAAGTGGGAGGTATGTCGGGCATTGATGGTTACTGTAAAGTGGGAGGTGTGTGGGGCCTTCACGGTTAATGTGCAGTGGGAGGTTTGACGGTCAGTGATAATCACTGTACAGTGGGAAGTATGTCGAGATTGATGGTTACTGTAAAGTGGGAGGTATGTCGGGCCGTGACGGTTACTGTACAGTGGGAGGTATGTCGGGCTGTGACGGTTACTGTACAGTGGAGCGTATGTTGGGCCATGATAGGTAATGTACAGTGGGAATTATGACGGGCCGTGACAGTTTCTGTACAGTGGGAGTTATCTCGGGGTGTGATGCTTAGTGTACAGTGGGACCTATTTTGGGCCGTTATGGTTAATGTACAGTGCGATGTACATGGGGCCGTGACGGTTACTGTTCAGTGGGAGGTATGCGGGGCTGTGATGGTTACTGTACAGTGGGAGGTATGTCGTGCCGTGACAGTTACTGTGCAGTTGGAGGTATGTCGGGCCGTGATGGTTCCTGTATAGTGGGAGCTGTGTCAGGATGTGACGGTTACTGTACAGAGGGAGGTATGTCAGGCCGTTATGGTTACTGTACAGTGCGATGTACGTGGGGCCGTGACGGTTACTGTACAGTGGGAGGTATCTTGGGCCGTGATGGTTACTGTACAGTGGGAAGTATTTCGGGCCGTGACGGTTACTCAGCATTGGGAGGTATGTGGGTTTGTGATGGTTACTGTACAGTGCCAGGTATGACGGGCCATGACAGTTACCGTACAGTGGGGTGTATGACGGGCTGTGACGGTTACTGTACAGTGGGTGTTATGTCGGGAATGATGGTTACTGTAGAGTGGGAGGTATGGTGGGACGTTATGGTTCCTGTTGAGTGGGACGTATGTTGGGCCGTGATGGTTACTGCACAGTAGGAGGAATGTCGGCCCCTGTCGGTTACTGTACTGTGGAAGGCATGTCGGGACGTTATGGTTACTGTGCAGTGGGAGGTATGTTGTTACGTGATGGTTACTGTGCAGTTCGAGGTATGTCGGGTCGTGATGGTTACAGTATAGTGGGTGTTGTGTCAGGACGTGACGGTTACTCTACAGTGGGAGGTATGTGGTAGTATGATGGTTCCTGGGCAGTGGGAGGTATGCAGGGCCGTGACGGTGACTGCATAGTGGGAGGTATGCTGGGCTGTGCTGGTTACTGTACAGTGTGAGTTATGTTGGGCCGTGATGGTTACTATACAGTGGGAGGTATATTGGTCCGTAATGGTCACTGTACAGTGGGAGTTATGTCGGGTGTGATGCTTACTGTACAGTGGGAAGTATGTCGGGCCGTGATGGTTACTGTACAGTGGGAGGTGTGTTGGACCGTGCCCATTACTGTACAGTGGGATGTACGTCGGGACGTGATGGTTACTGTACAGTGGGAGGTACGCTGGGCTGTGATGGTTACTGTAGAGTGGGAGGTATGTTGGGCCGTGATGGTTGCTGTACAGTGGGAGGAATGTTGGTGTGTGATGGTTACTGTACAGTGGGAGGTATGTCGGGCCATGATGGTGACTGCACAGTGGGAGTTGTGCTGCGCCGTGACCATTACTGTACAGTGGGAGGTATGTTGGGCCGTTATGGTTACTGTACAGTGTGATGTATGTCGGGATTGATGGTTACTGCAAAGTGGGAGTTATGTCGGGAGTGATGGTTACTGTAAAGTGGGAGGTATGTCGGGCATTGATGGTTACTGTAAAGTGGGAGGTGTGTGGGGCCTTCACGGTTAATGTGCAGTGGGAGGTTTGACGGGCAGTGATAATTACTGTACAGTCGGAAGTATGTCGGGATTGATGGTTACTGTAAAGTGGGAGGTATGTCGGGCCGTGACGGTTACTGTACAGTGGGAGGTATGTCGGGCTGTGACGGTTACTGTACAGTGTAGCGTATGTTGGGCCATGATAGGTAATGTACAGTGGGAATAATGACGGGCCGTGACAGTTGCTGTACAGTGGGGGGTATGCAGGCCCGTGATGGTAACTGCACAGTGGGAGGAATGTTGGGCCCTGACGGGTACTGTACAGTGAGAGGTATATCGGAACGTGCTGGTTACTGTGCAGTTGAAGGTATGTCGGGCCGTGTTGGTTACTATGCAGTGGGAGGTATATCAGGCAGCGATGGTTACTGTACAGTGAAGGGTATGTCGGGGGGTGACGGTTACTGCACAGTGGGAGGTATGTCGGGCCGTTATTGTTACTGTTCAGTGGGATGTATGTTGGACCGTGACGGTTATTGTACATTTGGAGATATGTCAGTCCGTGATGGTTACTGTACAGTGGGAGGTGTGTTGGGCCGTGATGGTTACTGTGCATTGGGTAGTAAGACGGCCTGTGACAGTTAATGTGCAGTGTGGCATATGACATACCGTGATGGTTAAAGTACAGTTGGAGACATGTCGGGTTTGATGGTGGCCGTCCAGTGGCAGGTATGTGTGTCCTTCGCGATTACTGTACTGCATGTTGATGCTGATGGTTGTTGTGCAGTTGGACGTATGTGGGACCGTGACGGTTAAAGTGCAGTGGGAGGTATGCGAGGCCGTGATGGTTACTGTACAGGAGGAGGTATGTCGGGCCATTATGGTTACTGTACAGTGGGAGGTATGTGGGGCTGTGATGGTTACTGTACAGCGTAAGGGACGTTGGGCCATGACGGTTATTGAACTGTTGGATGTATATCGGGCCGTGATGGTTACTGTACAGTGGGAGGTATGTCGGGCCGTAGTGGTTACTGGACAATGGGAGGTATGCGGGACTGTGACCGTTACTGTACAGTAGGAGGTATGGCGGACCGTGATGGTTACTGGACAGTGGGAGGTACGTCGGGGTGTGATGGTTACTGTACAGTGGAAGGTATGTTGGGCCGTGTTGGTTATTGTACAGTGGGAGGTATGTCGGGCTGTTATGGTGATTGTACAGTGGGAGGTATGGAGGGACGTGACGGTTACTGTACAGTGGGAGGTATGCGGGGCTGTGACGGTTACTGTACAGTGGGAGGTATGTGGGGGTGTGATGGTCACTGTACAGTGGGAGGTTTGTCGGGACGTGATGTGCACTGTACAGTGGGAGGTATGTCGTTCCGTGATGGTTACTGTACAGTGGGAATTATGTCGGGGGGTGATGGTTACTGTACAGTGGGAGGTGTGTCGGGCCGTGATGTGTACTGTATAGTGGGAGGTATTTCGTGCCGTGGCCATTACGGTACAGTGGGAGGTATGATGGGCCATTATGGTTACTATACAGTGGGGGGTAATTCGGGCCGTGATGGTTTCTGTACAGGGGGATGTATGTCGGCCAGTGATGGTTACTGTACAGTGGGAGGTGTGTTCGGCCGTGACCATTACTGTCCAGTGAGAGGTATGACTTGACGTGACGGTTACTGTACAGTGTGAGGCATGTTGGGCCGTTATGGTTACTGTAAAGTGGGAGGTATGTCGAGCCGTGATGGTTACTGTGCAGTGGGAGTTATGTCGGGACGTGATGGTTACTGTACAGTGGGAGTTGTTTCAGAACGTGACGGTTACTGTGCAGTGGGAGGTATGCGGGGCTGTTATGGTTACTGTACAGTGGGAGGTATGTCGGACCTTGATGGTTACTGTACAGTGGGATGTACGTTGGACCGTGACGGTTATTGTACAGTTGGAGGTATTTCAGGCCGTGATGGTTACTGTACAGTGGGAGGAATGTCGGGCCGTGACCGTTACTGTACAGTGGGAGGTATGTTGGGCCGTGATGGTTACTTTTTAGTGGGGATTAAGACGGCCCGTAAGGGTTACTGTGCAGTGTGGCATATGACATACCGTGACGGTTTCTGTAGAGTGGGAGGCATGTCGGGTTTGATGGTTGCTGTACAGTGGTAGGTATGTGTGTCCTTCATGGTTAATTTGCAGTGGGAGGTATGGCGGGCCGTGATGGTTACAGTATAGTGGGAGTTGTGTCAGGACGTGACGGTTACTCTACAGTGGGAGGTATGTGGGAGTGTGATGGTTCCTGTGCACTGCGAGGTGTGCAGGGCCGTGATGGTTAATGTACACTGGGAAGTATGAAGGGATGTGATAGCTACTGACGAGTGGGGGGTTTGACGGGACGTGACGGTTACTGTACAGGTATGTCGGTGTTAATGGTTGCTGTACAGTGGGAGGTATGTCGGCCAATGTCGGTTGCTGTACAGTGGGAGTTATTTCGGGCCGTGATGTTTACTGTGCAGTGGGACGTATGTGGGGCCGTGACTGTTAATGTGCAGTTGGAGTTATGCGAGGCCGTGACGGTTACTGTGCAGTGGGAGGTAGTTTGATCCGTGATGGTTGCTGTACAGTGGGAGGTATGTGGAGCTGTAATGGTTAATGTAGAGTGGAAGATATGTCGGGCCGTGATAGGTACTGTACAGCGGGAGGTATGTTGGTCCGTGATAGTTACTGTGAAGTTTTAGGTATTTCGGGCCGTGACGGTTACTGTACAGTGGGAGGTATGTCGGGATTGTTGGTTTCTGTACAGTGGGAGGTATGTCGAGCCATGACGGTTACTGAACATTGGGAGGCAATTTGAGCCGTGATGGTTACTCTACAGTGGGACGTATGTGGGGTCGTGACTGTTATTGTGCAGTGGGATTTATGCGAGGCTGTGACGGTTACTGTGGAGTGGGAGGTATGTCAGGCCGTTATGGTTACTGTGCAGAGGGAGGTAATTTGATCCGTGATGGTTATTGTACAGTGGGAGGTATGTTGGGCCGTGATGGTTACTGTAGAGTGGGAGGTATGTCGGGCGTGATCGTTACTGTACAGAGGGAGCTATGTGGCGACTTCACGGTTAACGTGCACTGGGAGGTATTTTGGGTCGTGATGGATACTGTACAGTGTGAGGTATGTCAGGTTGTGATGGTTACGGTAAAGTGGGAGGTATGCCGGGCCGTGATGGTTACTGTGCAATGGGAGGTATGTCGGGGAGCGATGGCTACTGTACAGTGGGAAGTATGTCGGGCCGTGATGGTTACTGTACAGTGGGAGGTATGTCGGGCCGTTATATTTACTGTACATTGGGGCCTATGTTGAGCCGTGATGGTTAATATACACTGGGAAGTATGAAGGGATGTGAAAGTTACTGTAGAGTGGGGGGTGTGACGGGCCGTGACGGTTACTGTAGAGGTATGTCGGTATTGACGGTTGCTGTACAGTGGGAGGTATGTCGGCCAATGTCAGTTACTGTACAGTGGGAGGTATTTCAGGCCGTGATGGATACTGTGCAGTGGGAGGTATTTTGATAAGTCCTTTTTTGTGGGTGTTGCCTCCACCCACCGGGAAAAACGGTCTACAATTACCAAGAGAAATCTATAATGTTCTGGTGTGCGCCACTTGGCCCCCATGTCGGTGAAATCCATGCAGATTTCCTGCCACGGGCCGAGAGGAGTTTGGAAAGTAAGTATAGGGTGGGGGAGAGTCCGCCGTGCATTATGTTCGTAGCAGATCCTACACCTCGCCCTCACGTTTTCCAATTGCTTCCGTAACTAGGGAGCCGACCAGTGATCCCGTAAGGCTAGGAGGACCTTCTGAACTCCTATATGAGTTGGTCCATGAAGCTCAGAAAATAGTGTGGGGAGCAGGGAGCGGGACGCTACCACCTCACCCCGCCGATCTCCACAGTTGGTGCTGCGATGTTCCCACGCAAATCGTTTGTGCCACCGCTCCACTAGCCTCCCATTCCCTCTTTTCCGCCGTACTGGCACGGTCCTGTAATTCAATAAGGTGAATCATGGAATTTTTCCGACTAACGGGGCTACCCATATCGCCCCCACTTCCATGAAGTGGCACCTGCCCACCATCCTCCTCGTCCCCTGCGGTCCATCCCACACTTTCTGCCTGGGTGCACGTTCCTGACCGAAGGTTCATCGCCTGAATGACTCCCCCTGCCACCTCATCAGCCGCAGAGTTACCTCTACCCTCCTCCGTGTCCGGCCCTGAGTGCCCTTGTACCTTGATAACCGCCACTTCCTTTGGGAGGAGCACAGCTCTGAGGAGTCGCTGTAGGCTAGCCTCATGTTTTAGCGGTCGCCCCGCTGTAGTTTGAAACCCCCGCCGTAACCAGGATGTACCCTCTACATGCACTGCACACCAGGCATAGCCAGAATCCGTGTATATGTTTACCCGCTTCCCGCTGCTCAACTCCAGTGCCCTGGTCAGCCCCACAATCTCCGCCAGTTGGGCTGAGGCTGGCTGAAATGACTCCTTCGCCTCTATCGTCGTGTATCCCCCCTCTTCAGCCCGTACCACTGCGTAGGAAGCCTGAACGCTGCCGCCGGGACTACGGTTGCTACTCCCGTCGGTGTACAGCGACCAGTCTCGGTCAGAAAGCGGCTCAACGTGGAGCCCCCTCCTCAGTCTCTTTTCCTCTGCTACTCTTGCTACGCAATCATGGGGAGGGAGGGAACCTCCGATTACTCCAGGCACCATATTTCGGCCCTCCCCTTTGGACGGCCGGAAGGATATGTGTGGGGCCAGGAGATATGTGTGGGGCCAGGAGAGATGTCTCAAGCCTCACTTGGCGTTTAGTAGAAAAACTGAAAGAGTTTGAGGTAAGGAAGGCACTCACGCTGTGGTCTCTATGGATTGACAGGGGGTGGCACAGTACCAGGTGCGCGGTATTCTTGACCGCTTTGGCCACCGCTGCGGCAAACCGGGCGCATCCGGGGAAGCCCTTCTCAACAGGATCCAGTTCACAACTAGAGTAGCAGAGGACCTTCCTTGCTCCTCTGTCCTTTTGGTACAGGACAGCGTTGCTCAATCCGTCCTTCTCTGCCACATCTAAATGAAACTCCTTGTCATAATCAGGGTGCGCTAAGGCTGCCGCCGCACCCAACGCCTGCTTAACTTCTCTGAATGTTTTTTTCTCTATCCATGGACCACCTAATTTCTTCGCCCTCACTTCTGTTATCATATCTCTGAGGGGCCCAGTAAGTCCGACATAGTCAGGGATGTACGTGCGGGAGTACCCACATAATCCGAGGAAGGCCATCATGTCCTGTACAGTAATTGGGGTCCCGTAGGAGAGGATGGCCTCCCTATGGGCATGGGATAGTGTCGTCCCATCCCTCCCCACTATTCTCCCCATGAAAGTGACTGATTTTCGCGCTATTTGGCTGTTTTCCTTTTTTACTTTAAACCCCGTGCTCAGCAATACACCCAAAAGGTCCCGCACCGTCTGCAGGTTCTGTCCATCCGTTGTGCTCGCCACCAGCAGGTCATCTACGTATTGTATAATTACAGTGGCCTGGGGAAGGGGGATCGTTTTCAAAATCGGGAGAAGGGCCGCACTGAACAGACCGGGCGAGTCCTTATATCCCTGCTGCAGGCGATTATAAGTATATCTCTGGCCCTCATACGTGAACGCGAAGCAGGGCTGACAGTCTGGGTGGAGCGGCAAACAGACGAAAGCATTGGCCAAATCTATCACGGAAAAATACTGCAGCTCAGGGTTCAGAGCCTGCAGTGCCACAAACGGGTCCGGGACCTTCAGGTGGCTGGTCTCGGTAGCCTCATTAATGCGCCGCAAGTCGTGGACCATGTGCCATCCCTTTCCCATCCCCTTCGGTACCTGGAGAATGGGTGTATTCCACCCTCCCCCTTTTATTTTCGTCAGTACTCCCACCTCTACCAGCCCTTCCACTGTAGGCCTAATACCTTCAATTTGTTCCGCCGACAATGGGTACTGCACTGCCAAATGCAACTGTCAGTACCGGTTTTCAGGGACAGTTCTACCACCCCTTCCAGTTTCCCCGTGTCAAAAGCGTGTGCTGTCCACAGCTCTGTGTTGATTTCCCCCAGCAGGGCAGCTGCATCATCATGGCCCTTTGTGTCCTGTAAGAGTGTCCTTTCTAACTCTAATATCTCATATCTAGCTATTTCCGTCACCCTGATGCTTCTTTTCTGGAAACGATCATCCAAGGAAACTTCTGTCCCGTCCTCGTCCCCCACCGGGACATACACGCATTGTAAGGCCTGCTTTACCATGGGCCCCAGGTTACGAGCTTGGCATCCAGGGGCAATGGCCAGGGTAACGTGAGGGACTACCCCTTCCCCCAAACAGAACCACTCCTCTTGTTCACCACTCAAGTGGACAATTCCCGCGATACCCTCCGTGCCCGCCACTAGTCCCACAACTTCTATGGTAGTGGTTGTGTCATTCACCTGGTCCTGCACCGGGACGTAGTTAAGGGTCACATGCCAAGGGTCCCGAGGGGGGTGGTAAGTCTGTGATTCAGGAATCTGGGGAACCAGTCCTTGAATTCAGCCCTTAGTCCCTGTTCTGGGAGAGGGTACAGTAGCCTGAGCCAATAGATTTCTACCTCCTGCATCCCCGCCTCCATCTGGGTTGGATTAAACACAAATTGGCCCCCTACAGGGGGATCATCGCCCGGCCAGAGTAGTCGAAGCCCCTCCTCGGAGCAATGAATGCGGGCCCCCAGGCGAGTGAGGGCATCTCTGGCCAAGAGGTTGACTGGACAAAGTGATGCGTAAAGTAATGGAATTGTGGTGGCTTGATCCCCTATTGAAATTGTCACGGGTTTCGCGTAAACTTGCCTCTCAATTTTCCCTGAGAAGCCCACAGTATCCAGAGTTTTTTCAGTCAAGGCAAGGTTCCTAGGCAGTCGAGAAATGGTTGATGCAAACGCCCCGGTGTCTGCCATGAACGGGTGCTCCTCACCACACAGGCGCACCCGGACCATGGGGGGCAAATGCGATGGTATAATCTCAACTGCCTGGAGATGGTGAGACTCCCCCGGGCCCCGTCAATACTGGGTTGGGAACCCCTGCCCCCAGTCCTCCTCAGTCTCTAGAGGTGTCACATTTACGACTCCCTGCATGGAATCCGACACCGTTCTCCATCCCCCTTTCTCCCCCCGGCGTCTTGGTGCTCCCTCCTACCGGTCGACTCCATGCCTCGCCGGCCATCCCTACCATTCCGTCTCTCCCCTGATCCCCCGCGGCCAACCACGTCTCGGGGGTGCCTGGGGCCCGGATCTTCCCACCCAGCAGCTGGGCATCCTCTAGCGAAATGTCCAATTTTCCCGCAGCTCCAGCACGACAGGGGACTTGGAGCGTAATGAGGCCGGGGATAACGTGGGGTAGGGATTCGGGTCCCTCTCTGAACTGGGGCGGTCGCATACATTTGCGGTACCACGTCTGGTCTTACCAGATCCCGCGCTGTAGTCTTCGCTGCCACCTGTTCTATGACCTTCCCCAACTGTTCAACCTGCGCAGCAGTTTTCATTGTAACCTGCTCAACAACCTTCCCTAATTGCTCTATTACTTGCGCTGACGCCTTGGAGGACTGCGCCTCTGTTTTCGTTAATTTTAAACGCCCGATAACGCCTGGTGTGGTGGGCTAGTTCTTTAGTCCATTGGTCGGATGGTAAGGAGTCAAAGTCCGCAACATGATCTTGGATTTTCCCTCTTAGAGGTGGCGGAAAGCTGTTGAGCACCACTCTCCGAAAGTGAGCTGTGGCCAGTGGGGAACTATCCGGTGTCTCACCCGTGCCCTCCTCCCACAGGTCCCAGGCCCGTTTTATGTATTCATGAGTGTCCTCATTATCCGTGAGGTCTAGGCTACCTAGCGCATCTAGTGAGAATCTTGTGGTAAAGGTTTCCCTAAGAGAGTCATAGATTTTGTTCCTAAACCAGTCGAAAGGGGTCGTCTCACACTTTTCCCCGCACTTGGCAGCCTTCTGAGCCCTCGTCAGAGCTCCCGAGGCTCGGATTCGGACCATGACAGTTCGAAAGTCTGCTTGTGCTAATTTCTCGCTAATTTCTAGCTCAAACACCTTTATCCATGCGGAGGCACCATTCTCTATCGGGGGGAGCTTCTTCACCAGTGACTCTAGATCTGTCCTGGACCACGGGCCATATTTACTATTCCCCTGGCCTGTGGCAAGCAGGGGCATGGATGGCTGAATTCCTTCATAACCCCCCACGAGCTCAGTCTCTGGTTTAATTACCATATCGTGACCTCCCTTGTTTGCCGATGAAGTGAGTATAACCTTCCTGTTTCTGACTACAACTACCAGAGTATCCTCGTCATCGCTGTCCGATGTGGACCCCGTAGGTATCGCCCCGGCGTCCGGATTGCTACAGTGAGTCAGTCCCTCGTGTCTTCCCCCTATCTTATCCGGCAAGGAATCCCGTGTAGTACCACTACAGATTGAGTCCGTCTCCACATGCACATCCCCCTCTGTGTTAGTCCCACCCTTTGTCAGTTTTCCCTTCAGGGCAGCAATATCCTCATCTAGGTGTCTCCTCCGCAAATCGTGCACTTGCGTCTGTAACGTGTCAATCTGTTCCCTATGGATATTGAACTGGCCCGTTACAATCTCCCTAACGGGATCCTTTATTTCAACCTTCCCCGCAACCACTTCAACCACCGGGGCCTGTACCGTTGAGTTTTCTCTGGCTTCCGTGGCCGCCGTAGGCGCCGTCGTATATGGCGGGGGTGGTGGTGGCCCCCCCGGTGGTAATGGCTCACATCCAATACCTCCGCGGCACGCAGTGGTATCCTCGCACGGGGACGACAAAGGAAAATGGGACGGTGTATGGTCCAGTTCCCACCCTGAAGGATCTGTTCCTTCCCCATCTGTAGTTGGGCAATTAGGCTTAGGGATCTTATTCCCGAACCGAGTGAGAAACTCTTTGAAATACACTTCATCATTCGCAGTCCTCCTCACTGCCTTGTCCTTCAGAAATAGTCTTTTCTGCGCTGCCCTACTGCCGGCGGCCACACTATCAGCTAACCTGGTCAGCAAGATCTCCAGCTCGGGCCCCGTCAAAAACTCCCTGTCATCCTCCGGGAACCACCCCTTCACTCTCCACTCTGTGACCGCTTTCTGTAGGGCTAACAACTTGTTTCTCCCCTCCTTGGTTGTGTTATTCTGCTCAATGAGGGCCTGGATGGACTTTATGACCTCGCCCGTCTTAGGACCCTCAGCGGAAAGGACTGGCGTGACCGAGATTGGCGCGGTTGTGCTCAAGTCCGCCTCGGGTGGAAAAGAGAGGTATGCAGCCAGCCCGGTCAGGACCGTGCACTTCTGTGAAGACAATGAAGGGCCCACTACGCCCGGGCCTGCAGAGACAATGCCTTTTTCCTCCCACTGTTACTTCTCCAAATGTGGGTAAAAAATGACAAGGAAGGAAGACTTCCACGACGTGGGACCCTCCCCTGTCCTTCTCCACTCCCTGGGCGGGTCCCCCAGGTCGACTCTCTGTTTAGCGGTACTCCTGGGATATGTGCACAAGGAGTCTAGGGTTTTGACCATTATCGAGGGGTCAGTGAGCGTTGTAGTCAATTTCACTAGTATCTCCGCCCCCTGAGTCGGGGCTTGTTCAAGCATCTGAAGGAGGTTACTTCTTTCCAACGTCACACAATCGAGAAGTAATTGCTTTGTACGTTCCAGGAATGATATGGTCCAGTAAGAACAGAGAAGATGGTAAAGTAGGTTGGGGCGGTGTGTGGCATTATCAGTCAAGGTTGCAAAAAAGGACGTTGGAGGACTTGTCTACTGAGTTAGTATGGGATGAAGTCAGAAAGTGGAAAGGAGAGGTCACCCTGTTGGAAGTTTTCCATAGGCTTATGAATAGTTCCAGAGATATAGAGGAAAGAATAGCAAAGATGATTCTCGATAGGAGGGAGTGAGATAGGTTAGTTGTTATGGGGGACTTTAACTTTCCAAATACTGACTGGAAATAGTGTAGTTCAAGTAATTTTGGAAGAGTCAGTTTTTGTCCAATGTGCGCAGGAGTGTTTCCTGACTCAGTATGTGGATATGCTAACAAGGGCTAAGGCCACATTGGATTTTGTACTGGTTTATCAACCAGGCCAGGTCTTAAATTAGGAGGTGAGGGAGTAATTTCTTGATAGTGACCACAACTCAGTTATGTTTAGTTGAGTGATGGAAAGGGATAGGTATACACCGCAGGGTAAGAGTTATGGATGTTGGACAGGCAATTCCGATGAGATTATACACGATTTAGGATGCATAGGATTGGGAAGGAAACTGCAGGAATGGGCATAAAATGCACTATCACATTGAGTGTCAGAAAAGCAATGTTTGTTGTTGATAGAATTATTGCAAAGTCTGACACATACATATATATATCTGTGTTACAAACACCAAAGAAAGGGAAGGTAGCTCAATGATGGTTACCGTAAGAAATTAAAGATCGCATAAAGTTAAAGGAAGCAGCTTCAAAAGAATTCCAGATATTGTGGGAACCTAAGAATTCCGAAAAAATTATGTTCTAGAAATTGAGAGCCAAGAAACTCATGAGGAAATGAAAAAGAACTTGATTCCAAGCAAACGGGAAACACGAAGACTTCCTAAATCTATGATCTGTATATCAAAGAAAACAAAAGCAAAATCAAATGTGAGAATATGTAAGTAATCGGTAAATTCATCGTGGCCAACAAAGAAGTGACAGACAAACTAATCAGTTCCTTTGCACGAATCTTTATGGAGGAAGATCTAGGAAATCTCCTAGAAATATCAGGTGATAAAATAGGATCTGTGGAACTGAAGGCATAAAGTCGATTCATATCAGTAAGATGGTTCTAATTGAAACTTTAGCCAGTTGATCATTGCTAAGTCTTATAAAATTATATAAAATTTGCAGGTGACATCAAAACTGGTGGTGCACTTAAGTCAGAATATAATGAGGTTTTGACTACATGGGCGAATGGGCCAAGTAATTTCAGATGGAGTTTAATTTAGATACTTATGAGGAGCTGCATTTTGGGAAAACAAATCAGAGCAAGACTTGTACAGTTAAGGGTGAGGGCCTGGGGAGTGTTGCTGAACAAAGAGACCTTGGAGTGCAGGTTCATAGCTCCTGCAAAATAGAGTCACAGGTAGAGAGAATCGTGAAGAAGATGATTGGTATGCTTTCCTTTACTGGTCACAGCAATGAATGTAGGGGATTGGAGATCATGTTGTTACTGTACAATGCATCGTTTAGGCCACTTTTGGAATATTTCGTGCAATTCTTGTCTCCTTTCTATCGGAAGGATGTTGTGAAACTTGAACATTTCAGAAAATCTTTACAAGGATGTTGCCAGGGTTGGAGGATTTGAGCGAGAGGGAGAGGTGGAATAGACTGAGGCTGTTTTCCCTGGAGCGACAGAGACTGATGGATAACTTTATCGTTGTTTAATTTAACGTGGGGCCAACATATGACAAATAGACAAGGTCTTTGCCCTTGGGTGGAATTGTCCAGAACAAGACGACATAGGTTTAGGGTGAGAGGGGAAAAATATAAAAGGGAACTAAATACAAAATTTTTATGCAGAGGTTGGGGCATGTATGCCAAATGAAATGGTGGTGGCAATTACAACATGTAAAAGGGATCTGGATGGGTGTGCAAATAGGAAAGGTTCAAAGGGCTCGCGGCCAATTGCTGGCATTTGGGACGAGATTTGTTTAAGATATCTGGTCACTGTGGACGAGTTGGAGGTACTGTAAAGGTGTTGTCTCGTGGTGTAGTAAACACAAATCTAGGTACTGAGGAGATGTAGGATCATGGCAAAGGAAGGGAAAATACGTGGCAACCAATTTTAATTGGCCTGTGAGCAGATAGAGTAACAAATCATATGGTATAGAGGGCATCCTTACAGTCCATCAAATGCAGATTAACAAAAATAAAATAATGCATAACACTTGCCCGACTTTCTGCAGTATTCCCATAATTGTTGTGGTTCTGTTCGCCGAGTGGGAGTTTTTGTTGCAAACGTTTCGTCCCCTTTCTAGGTGACATCCTCAGTGCTTGGGAACCGCCTGTGACGCGCTTCTGTGCTGATTCCTCCGACATTTATAGTGGTGTGTCTCTGCCGCTTCCGGTTGTCAGTTGCTGTCCGCTGCAGTGGCCCGTATATTGGGTCTAGGTCAATGTATTTGTTGATAGAATTTGTGGATGAGTGCCATGCCTCTCGGAATTCCCTGGCTATTCTCTGTTTGGCTTGCCCTATAATAGTGATGTTGTCCCAATCGAATTCATGTTGTCTGTCATCTGAGTGTGTGGCTACTAAGGATAACGGGTCGTGTCGTTTCGTGGCTCGTTGGTGCTCATGGATGGGCGTTGTTAGCTGTCTTCCTGTTTGTCCTATGTAGTGTTTTGTGCAGTCCTTGCTTCGGATTTTGTAAACTGCGTTGGTTTTGGTCATGTGCAAAACCAACGTAATGTACAAAATCCCATGCAAGGACTGCACAAAACACTACATAGGACAAACAGGAAGACTGCTAACAACGCGCATCAATGAACACCAACTAGCCACGAAACGACACGGCCCGCTATCGTTAGTATCCACACACTCGGATGACAAACAACATGAATTCGATTGGGACAACACCACTAGTATAGGGCAAGCCAAACAGAAAACAGTCAGGGAATTCCTAGAGGCATGGCACTCATCCACAAATTCTATCAACAAATACATTGACCTAGACCCAATATACGGGCCGCTGCAGCGGACAGCAACTGACAACCGGAAGCTGCAGAGACACACCACTATAAATGCAGGAGGAATCAGCACAGAAGCGCTTCACAGGAGGCTCCCAAGCACTGAGGATGTCACCTAGAAAGGGGACGAAAAGTTTGCTACAAAATTCTCCCAGCTTGGCGAACCGAACCACAACAACGCGCACCTGAGCTACAAATCTTCTCACAAAGTTTGAACTATTCCCATAATCTTAAATGCCACAATTCAACTGCTCATCAAATTCTTGGCTGAAAGTCATGAAGTTTAATGCCTCAATTGACTTTCTTTTTCAAAAATTCGTAGAGCGGGACAGAGGGCAGGGTTCTCTCTACTGAGTGCCCATTAAGTAAAACATGAAGACATTTTGGAATAACCCTGAGTGAGGGAGGTCCAGCTCAACTGTCAGCCGTGCCCTGGCGAGGGAACAAGATAGCGCACTACTGGAGGATGAAATCTTAATTAATCAAAGTAGATTCCCCACGTTAAACTTCTCTCCAATAATCTGAAGGGTTCAATTTTTCAAACTTCTATGTGTTTCACTCCCTGGAAAATTTGACGGAGAGATGAGGAGTCTGCTGCTGACTTCCTTATCAGTTATTTGGGCCATACTCCGTTGCAATATATTTATTTTAGTGCGGCAGTAAATTCTCAAACCGCACTGCCAATTAAAACATTCTGGCAGCTGATGTCACTGTCATGACCGGGTCACAAAGCTAGAAAACTTTTGTCACAGGTTGCATGCAATGTGAGTGCGAAAACCTGAAAAAAAACATCAGAATGGCAGGCCTGTGACAACTGAACTTCCTTGTTTACTTCAATTGTTAGTTAATTGAATTTGGACCAGAAATAGGTTTGATCAGGATCTTTTATAATAGGTTGGCAAGCTTGCATCAGTGGAGCGGTCTAATGTTTCCAATGAAAGTTTCCGGAGAATTAGTGTGGAAACAGCTGGAAGGAAGGCCATTCGATCGTTTATGCTGATCATAAAAAAAGGCACCGTCCTCTAAATTAGCACGTTTGTCCACGTTCAACATTGTTTCTGTAATCGATGAGTTGAAAACGTACGCTTGTTCCACATTGCATCCATGGAGACAGCTTTTCCCTGTCTGCAAGTTAAACCACCGCATGATTTCGAACTCGTCTGCTTAATCTCCTCACACCCCTGCCCACCACTCGGAAAATAAAATGATCAGACCACTCTAGTCTCTCAAAGAATTTAAGAAAATGGGTTGGTCATGCAACCCGTCAATCCTTTCTCACCAATCAGTGAGATAATTTCTGATCAATCACAACAGAAGCCAAGATTATAAATTCCTCCAGTTTACCTGTGCATAAGGTGAAGACTGTTCCCTTCTTTACCGGTGACTATTTTACAAATATAGAAATTGCTTTCTAAAGCGTCTACAATGTAGTTATTTGAGACATCCAATACCAAGAGAATTTCGAGAGTTGATCACATCCTTACCCTCATAAGTGAAGAATGCTAGTTAGAAAGAATGTCGACGGAGAGACAGCTAAGATAACCCTTACATCAACGTGAAATAACAGAATGGCCACGTTGGGTTCTGAATGTCGCTTATTCTGTGTCTCTGACAGAGGGTCCCCATTCAAGGAAGTCCCAAATGTGTGAATGGGCAGAGTATTTGGAACATAAAAGCGGAGACGGTCGGGGGGATGTAACGGGAGGGAGGTTAGTGAGAAGTGAATGATATACATTAACAAATGTGAATTGGATATAGTGACTGAGGCGAGTGCATTCTTGTGACTGCCCAGAATAGGATAGATTAACTGAGGAGAATGGGATATATTGGCTCAGAGCAGTTTGGATGTAGTGACTGAGTGGCAAAGATAAAAGGAATGAGCGTAGTGAGAAGTAGTAACTGCGTGGAGTGGCACATGGTGACTGAGGGCATTGTGATGTATTGACTAAGGGGTGGGACACAGACATTGAAGTGGCTGAGACATAGTGACTAAGTGCAGAGACATATTGTGAATGCTGGGAGTGTGATGTGGTGAAGTACGCAAGTGAGATTGAATGACTGACTTTAGTGAGATGTCTGAAACTAATACAGATTCTGAAATTATGAAAAACAGATACAAAGATTGTTAGATATTAATAACACAGAAAAAATATTCTTTGGCTGATCAGACTCCGTTCTGCACTTCACTATTCTGATCCCGTTTCGAGCTTTTGGTTCAGAGCGTTGCATCCCTTTGTAACAAAACCTCATACCCAAATACTGCTCTAAAGTTTTGAAGTTTTGTGTCTCTACCACCCTTACAGACATTGAGTTCCAGATTCCCACCAACCAGTTGGTGAAATTTTTCTGACAGTACATCAGGCGACAATTTGATACCGTCCCTTAAACTAAGACATACTCTGAAAAAAACAATCATTAACATGAGTGACGACACTGAAACTAAAGCAACCCCTGAAACCAGCACAGACACAGAAAACAATATATTTATCCAAATTAATGCAGCCTGTAAAGTTAATTGCACTGCAGCTGGCGAATTGAATTCTGTTACTGAACCTACATTGTGGAGGGATTTGATTGCAGGAGTTAGGGTGAAGAGACAATGAACCGTGATCTTCCTTGAGCTGCAGATTCTCACAAATTAAGTGGATTTGAACAGATTAGGTATATTTTACTCATAGCAGAGGATATTGAGATGAGAAAGTAGTGTAAATGAATACAATTATGGTGGATATAGACAGAGTAAACAGAGTAATTAAAATTTTCATTGGATAGGCATATGAACGAGAATGGAATAGTGCAGCGTAGATGGGCTTCAGATTGTTCTCACAGTTCGGCACATCATCGAGGGCCGAAGGGCCTGTGCTGCGATGTAATGTTCTATGTTCTGAAGAGGAGAAGCAACTTTTCACGTTGATGGAGGCCTCAAAGTCACGGATGGGAACATAGATTTAAGGTTTTGGGCAGAAGGTGTGAAGGATCTGTGAGGCAAAATTTCTTACTGAATTGGGGTGGGATTCTGAATCCCTCATATAATTGGAAACAAATATTTAGGTATGCCTTTACATTCCGAAGGTAAACAAGATTCTGTGTTAAATATTGTAAAATGGGTTCCGAATTATTCGGCTTTTGTTTTTGTCTGGCCGTAAGTTAATCAGTTGAAGTTCCTTTTTTTGTGCTGCAGGTTTTCTGTGACGTAGTAACTGCATGGTGTCTGCGTTACCTGTGTAGTAAACAAGGTAAACACCGTCTTTGGTCGATCACTTGGCATGATTGTCGATTTGCAGTGGGGTCCCAACCGAGTGGTTTCACTTCCCACAACGGCATAGATTGCCATGACGGCACTTCCTTCTCAACCCTTTCCTCCAGCTGAGGTGTGTTGCCCCTCCAGTGAAACTGCCACTAATTGTCTCTTTCATCGCCTCCTGCAGTTGGAAGTGAACTTCCTGTAAATAATGCTCAATGTGCAAAACACCTACTCTCCCGGAAGAGACGTATAACATTGGATACAATGTTACTTCAACTATTTTTCCAATTGTTGTCTAAAGATTGTGACATTTCCCATGTCAACATCCCTCCAAGACTGCTCAATCCAATCTGTAACTATTCATTTCTCTCAAATCTTCTCCAAACGTCCTGTCTCTCACTTTAAAACGATGCTGCACTATTTTTGACACTTACTGACGAACAGCCTTCTGCCTTTAGTGGAAGAACATGCCTGTGGTCCTGCATGACATTGGCGACTTTATGGATCTTAAGACAACAAAGCTGGGCATTTCCATTGTATCACAATCTTTGAAATGTCATACAAGTGAAAAAGAAGCGAAGGAACAAAGGATTGTGGACGCTCGGAATCTGAAACAAAAACTGAAACGTCTGGATAAATTGCAATAGGACTGATAGGAGATTTAACGTTTCAGGTTTTAAATTGTGAAGAAGATTCTCTGGACCCGAAATGCCAGCTTTGTTTCTCTTTCCACAGATGATGCAAGATCTGCTGAATGTTTATTTTACTTTATAATGGCATGGTCTTCATTTCCATATTGCCATTCTGTCCAATTTGCATTTAAATTGAGATAATATCACATTTCGTCCCATTATTTTCTATCTTTCAAATTTCTATCCTGCAAAGCAAACCTGCCCATATCTCTTCTCAGGCTATTTCTGTCGCTTATTCTGAAGCTAATCACAGTTACCATGCATCCTTCATCACGGAAGTCTGTTACAAGATTAAAAAACAAACTAATGAGATGCTTCTTTGTTTCGGGTATGTAAATTCTTCCAATGCAAATTCCTGAGTTTGCATGGAACGTACATGAATCTGCATCTTTGGTGTATATAAATGGCATAAATAACCATTGTCATTGCATGTGTAACATAATGGGTAGCGCTGAATGTGCCATTCATAATATCAAGACATTCTGCCTGACTGAAGAGGAATGACGTGAACATATAACCCGCTGTATCTCAACACCAGCATCACGTTTGGAGATTCTGGTAAGCAGCCCAGTGTGAACTAATGATTGAAGTAAGCCCATCAATGACTGACTTGGTGATTATTCTACCGATGCAATGCTCCTTTCATGGACATTTTGTTTCGAATGTTGACCGCGTTTCAAAACATCAGGATTGGAAGTGGAGCTGAAGAAGAGAATGCCTGCATCAGGAATGCATAGGTTTTAATGATTGGGTGTTTGGGGATTGTTCATGTGGAAAAATAATTGTTGGGTTCAAAGGTTTACCCATCGAAAATAGCGTTTGTAATTAATGAATGTGTTTTGTTTGTTTGGGTCTCTTTCAAGGAAAGTGCTGGATATGACTCTATCTGGTTCACGGTGAACGAGAAACATCGATGTAAAGTCAATTGGGTTGTCATTGACAGAGGGAGTTGAATTGCCCTCTGCATCTCAATGCACCATTTGAAATTGGGAGGTCGATGTCAATCTTGTGGGGATGGAAAGAGAGAAATTGGTTGATCACACACTGCATTTTGTGGCCACAGTGATGACGAGTTGTAAAGATCACACTGGCATTTTAGGTTGGAATGAGTGGGTGAGGGAAATCTCAATCTGCGTCTGTGGAGAGGAAGTCTGTGTGGGGAAAGAATGGCCTATTATTTGTGCTCCACAAACTATAGAACAATAAGTAGCATGTGTTACATTAAATACCAAAGGAAATGTTGGATGTTTGTGATAATACAAAGGCAGCGATCATGAATATCCTCAATCTACAAATTATTTCGAGAAAAAAAATCAGATCCTTTTCAGAAACCTATCTTTTAAAGTCCTGAGATTTTTCTCAGACTCGGTTGTCGAGCAAACCTGACATGTTTGTTTTTTATTCATTCTTGTTTGCTTTCTGGAGCTTCCTAGTAATGCATTATTCTCCATTAGAGCAGTTGACGGAAATGGGGACACAGACAAGGTGGTGGACGTTGAAAGAAGAATAGCAAATGTTCTACAAGATGTCTGATTTAATCATGCACAGTTATAATACAACCAAAAACACAGTAATCTCACACTCGTCCCAATTTCCTGCATTGGGGCCTATAGACTTGAAGATTGCAATACTTGAAATGCCCACGCAATTGTTTTAAACGTCTGTCTTGATTCCCGACTCAAGCCTTTTTTTAATGGTCGCAGTGCAGGAGAGAGATAACGTTGCCACTATGAATGTGCATGTACATTGCATTTTATGGGAATGTTTCTGAGTGCAAGGATGTAAGTAAATCTGTCCGTTGTGTTTCCAGTGCGTGAGAGAGACAGAGCATTACTCGTGTAAGATGAAATCCTCTTTAATCAAGTGCCCTCTCTGCACACGACATTTCACTTCTATGACCGTTAAAATTTGTTTTCTCCAAACTAAATCCTGTTTTCACTTTCTCCAATATTGTGCATGAGGACGTTCCTCTGTTGCTGTTTCTCAGTTTCCTATGAAGTCATTTTCATAACATTCAAAATTTATGAGACTTTTAAAAATCACTATGGTAGGGAAAGAAAACACACTAGTGACTGTCATTTGAGACAATATGGGGGTTGAAAACACTGGTATGACCTGGTCAAAAAGATAAACTCCATTTTAAAGAATACATAAAATGAAATGTTACAAAGCGAGATTGTGTTTTAAAAAAAGTGAATGACAGACCTGTGTCAAACAGGCCTCCTTTTCCCAAACGATGAACTAATTGTCTTTGGACGGGACAAGGGACTGAAACAGGCTATTTTGTTTTTATTCTGGAAGCTAAAACTGTTGGAATCAGTGGAGGCAAGTCAAAGTGACGGAGGTACCCATCTGACAAATTACAGTAATTTACAGAATGACAACAGCAGTGAGGAAGGTCATTCCACCCTGAATATTCATGAAGATTATTAAAAGGTGCGTCTCGCCTAATTCACCAAATTATCCTTCTTTCACTGTCATTTCTGTTCAACTTCAGTTGAAAATGTTCCCACGTGCATAGTGTTAATTGTATCAATGGAAACACTTTCTGACTGTCCTCTCAGGAAAGCCACGAGATGATTCTGAACTGGTCTGCAGATTTTGCACTGAACGCTGCTTACCACACTGATAAAGGTGCGAAATTTTCCAGTCTTTATAAATGTTATATCAAAAGAGTTAGGACACTCCGCCCATCATGCCTGATCAGAACTTCAGTGAGATGAAATTAGAAATCAAGATTGAAAGCTTCTCTCAATCACTTATGTTTATGCTGAAGCCGGCTCCCTTCTGTCACATTGAATATCCTGGTCAATGTCCTGTGCACACTCTGCAGGACAGTTATATCCCTCCTGTAATATGCGGTTTCCAGAACAACATACAGTAGTCTGGGTGTGGCACAAAATATGAAACAGAAGGGAGAATTATTCATAAATCACCCATAGTTTGAATGACAGGTTTTGCATGACCAACAGAACTTAGTGTTTCACAAACCATTAATGCTTATCCATAAAGAAAGTAGTAAATATCAGAAACACATTGTGTCCTTTTCACTACAATGGAATCGGTACCAGTCGTGTTCTGCTTTCGCTGATATTCACACTCTGTCTGCGAGAGTGGTTACAGTAGTGTGGCAGCCCAAATGTGTTCCGAGGAAGAGTAAATATCATAACAAGGTGGAGAAGGACATGGGCGGGGAATGTGGGATTAAGAAATCACTGGCTTGTGTCTGATACAATAACTGAGTGGAAGGGGCTGTATTGACTGAGTGGAATGAGAAGCAGTGACTGAGGTGAATGGGATAGTCTGACTTAAGGGAATCGGAGGCAGTGACTGAGGTGAATGGGTTGAATTGAATGAGGATAGTGGGGTGCACTGAATGAATGGAATGGCATGTGGTGACTGAGGCTAATAAGGTACAGTGACTGAGAGTAGTGGGAGGGAATTACTGAGGTGAGGTTGAATGTATGAGTGAGGGGAAAGGAACATAGTGAGTGGAATGCAGTCACTGATGACAATGGTAATCATTGACTGAGGGGATGGAATTTAGCTTCTGATGGCAATTAGATGTTGTGACTGACGCGAGTGACTGACAGGTGAAGGATGAAGCGACTGAGGAAGGGTTGAATGTTGGAGCAACATTCGTAACACTAATAGGGATCACAAAATAATACAGGCAGAGTCATACAGCATTTGATATTGACAACAGGGATAATTAAAATTCTTTGGTTTACTGCACCATGCCATGCAACTTACTATTCTAACCGATTTCGACTTCTTGTGTGCCCTGTAGTCTGAAATCGACACCTGACTATTTCTTCAAACTTATGAGGATTTCTGTTTCTCCCAGCCTTCGAGACAGTGAGTTCCAGGTTCCCACCACCCTCTCGATGAAAAAAGATCCCAACAGTACAGTCAGCATAGACGAATACAAGCCCTAACATTAAGAGACAACCTGCAAGCAATGCAGGTACTGAAATTAATGAAGAGACTGAAAGTAGGAAAATCTCTGACTCCAAGACAGACCCTGAAGATAGTACAATTCTCCAGGTTAAATAGCTGTTGTCACATTGTTTTTGCTGCACCCAGACAGTTGCATGTAGTTATGGAAGCCGCACATTATAGAATGGACATAATTGCCCAGCAGTGGGTGCAGAGGAGATTGATCAGGATATTATTTGACTGCAAATTTTCAGTGATGAAGAAATCTTGAACAGGCTGTGCTTTTTATCCTAGGAGCATAGCATGTGACACGGGTGGCTGCGGGCATTGGGTAAAGGTGCGGAAAGTCGGGAGCGTGGGACCGATGCAGACAACAAATCTAAGAGAGGTATGGACAAAGTAGACAACAAAGAACGTTTCCAGATTTAAGTTTGTTCGCTGAACTGGAAGGTTCGTTTTCAGATGTTTCGTCACCATACGAGGTAACATTGTCAGTGACAGATTTAGAGAGCAGTAAATGGATAGTTCAGAGTCAGCATGGATTTATGAAGGGGAAATCATGCCTGACTAATCTTCTGGACTTTTTGGAGGATGTAACACTGAAGATGGACTAGGGAGATCCAGGAGATGTAGTGTTAGGTGAGTGGATAGATGTATGGCAGATGCAGTTTAATGTGGATAAATATATGTTTGTACAATTTGGTTGCAAGAACAGGAAGGCAGATTACTACTTAAATGGAGCCAAGTTAGGTAAAGGGGCAATACAAAGAGACCTCGGTGTTCTTGTACACCAGTCAATGTAGGCAAGCATGCAGGTACAGCAGGTAGTGAAGAAATCTAATAACATACTGGCCTTCATAACAAGAGGGATTGAGTATCGAAGCAAAGGGGTTCTTCTGCAGCTGTACAGGGCCCGAGTGAGACCGCACCTGGAATATTGCGTGCAGTTCTGGTATTCAAATTTGAGGAAAGACATTCCGGCTATTGAGGGAGTGCAGCGTAGGTTCATGAGGTCAATTCCTGGAATGGCGGGAATACCTTATGTTGAAAGATTGGAGCGACTGGATTTGTCCACCCTTGAGTTTAGAAGACTGAGAGGGGATCTGATTGAGACGTATAAGATTATTAAAGGATTGGACACTCTGGAGGCAAGAAACATGTTTCCGCTGATGGGTGAGTCCCGAACCAGAGGACACAGCTTAAAAGTAAGGGGTAGGCCATTTAGGACAGAGATGAGTACAAACCTTTTCACCCAGAGTGTGGTGTGTGTGTGGAATGCTCTACCCAAGAAGGCATTGGAGGCCCAATCTCTGGATTCGTTTCAGAAAGAGTTGGATAGATCTCTCAAGGATAGTGGAATCAAGGTTTATGGAGATAAGGCAGGAATACGATACTGATTGAGGATGATCAGCCATGATCATAATAAATGTTGGTGCAGGCTCAAGAGGCAGAATGGCCTACTCCTGCACCTATTGTCTATTGACCATTGAGACTCCGAACGAAGCACTGGTGGTGTAGCCCGCTCTCCATTTATGTGTGTGAATTTCCTAGAGCTGATAATGTCATGCCTTCCTGTGGTGCTGTGATTTCATGTTCTTTTTCTCAGGGAGTGGTAGATGGATCCAAGTCAATGTCTTTGTTGGTAGATTTCCGGTTGGAATACCATGCTTGTAGGATTCCTCGTGCATGTCCCTGTTTGGCTTGTCCCGGGGGTGATGTGTTGCCCCAGTCGAAGTGGTGTCCCTGCTCATCCATATATAGAACATATTCATAGAACAACACAGCGCAGAACTGGCCCTTCAGCCCTCGATGTTCCACCGACCTGTGAACTATTCTCAGCCCTTCCCCTGCTCTCCCCCAAAATCATCCATATGCTTATCTAAGGATTGTTTAAATTGCCCTCAAGTGGCTGAGTTGACTGTATTAACAGGTAAGGCATTCCATGCCCTTAACACTCTCTGTGTAATGGACCTGCCTCTGACATCTGTGCTAAATCTATCACCCCACATATTGTAGTTATGCCCCCTCGTACAAGCTGACATCATTATCATGGGAGAACGACTTTCACAGTCCGCCCTATCTGATCCTCTGATCATCTTGTATGTTTCTATCAAATCCCCTCTTAGCCTTCTTCTTTCCAATGAGAAGAGACTCAAGCCTTTCAGCCTTTCCTCATAAGACCTTCACTCCAGACCAGGCAACAATCTGGTAAGTCTCCTCTGCACCTATTCCAATGTTTCCATGCCCTTCCCAAAAATTTTAGGGGACCAGAGCTGTACACAATATTCCAAGTGTGGCCAAACCAGAGTTTTGGATAGTTGCAAAATGATATTGCAGCTCCAGTACTCAATCCCTCTACCACTGAAATCTAACACACTGTATGCTTTCTTAACGACACTATCCACCTTGGTGGCAACTTTCAGGGATCTATGTAGATGGACTCCAAGATCCCTCTGCACATCCACGCTACCGAGAATCTTTCCCATTGACCCAGTACTCTGCCATCCTGTTATTCTTCCCAAAGTGCATCACCTCACATTTAGTTGCATTGAACTCAATTTGTCACCTCACGGCCCAATTCTGCAGCTTATCCAAAGTCCCCCTGCAACCTGTAACATTCTACAAAACTGTCCACTACTCCACCGACTTTAGTGTCGTCTGCACACTTACTAATCCATCCACCTACGCCTGCGTCTAAGTCATTTCTGAAAATGACAAACAGCAGTGGTCGTAAAACAGATCCTTGTGGTACACCACTAGTAACTGGACACCAGGCTGAATATTGTTCATCAACCACCACTCGCTGCCTTCTTTCAGAAAGCTAATTTCTAATCCAAACTGCTAAATCACCCTCAATGCCATACCTCTGTTAGGATACTAGTGAGAGGGTAACGTAATTTTGTGGTGAGATGATGTTCATGTATCCAGGTGACTAGTGTTCTGCCTGTTGTCCAATGCAGTGTTTGTTGCAGTTCTTGCAAGGTATATTGTAAATAACATTCGTTTTGCTTATTGTTCGGAGAGGGTCTTTCAAGTTCACGAGAAATTGTTTTAGTGTGTTCATGGGTTGTTGGCTATCATGATGCCAAGAGGTTTGAGTCATCTGTCAGTCGTTTCTGAGATGTCTTTGATGCAGGAGGGAGTGGCTAGGGTTTCTGAACATGTTTTGTCTGCTTGTTTGGGTTTGTTGCTCAGTAATCGGCAGACAGTGTTCATTGGTACGTGTTCTTTTTAAACACACTGTTTCAGTGATCTTCCTCCATTCTGCGTATATCATCTGTGCAGCAGTGTGTGACGGATCATTGAAATAGTGTTGTAATGGAGCTTTATTTGTAAATATTGGGATGATATCTTCTGTAGTGACAAATTTGTGTTGTTTTCCTGTCAATGCCAGTACGGATTTCCCCAAAGAAAAGCCAAACAGAGACATGCACGAGAATACCTCGACGCATGGCATTCTGACAAGAACTCTTTCAACAAACACATTGACTTGGACCCCATCTAACATTCGCCTGAGAAAGAAAACAGGAAATGGCATCACCATAGGAAACGATGTCACCACAGTAAATGACGTCACCGACCCGAGGAAACTCAAACATATAAATAGAAGGCTACACAACCAGTGCTTCATTCTGGGCTTCACTGAAGATGTTACCTCGCACAGTGATGAAACGTCTGAAAATGAATGTTCCAGCTCAGCGAGCAAACCTGTATTCAGATCCGAAATCTGAGCTACAAATCTTCTTAAAATTCGCCTAAGAAATTTTCAGCTTGATGGAGTGGTCGTTGAAATGGCTAGAAAATAGATGTAAAAGACGGGGCAGGAGATGTCAAGGTTGTGTGAGGACATTGCTTCCCACAGAACTTGCAGTGGGAAGCCAAAACTCTCATTACGTTGGAAACATATTGCGAATAAATATTTACATGCACTTTCGCGATGTCAAGTGATGTCAGTGTACGTGTCACATTCTGTGAAAGTACTGAAATTGTTAGCGTTGGATTCTGTGTGGCTGGGGGGTTTGTGATGTTGACAGTTACATCTCAATGTCTGTGGTGTTTTGATATTCAAACCAAATGGAGTTTTGTAGCTCAACTGGTTGATCGACTGATTTGTGATGCAGAATGATCCAAACAGAGGAGCTTCCTTTCCCACAACGGCTGGCCTCGCCATGAAGGACTCTTCTTTTCAATCCTTCAATCCACCCGTGGTTTGTTGACTGTCAGGGTAATTCATCAATTGTCTACTTCACAGAATCCTCTAATTTATAAGAGGCACTTTCAACCTTTGACTCTGAACCATTAAAATACTTCGGTCATGTTGAATTCACGTCCTCAGCCTATACCCTTGAACAGTAAGGCACAAGTGTTAATCCGAGTATTTTGTAAAACATTCGACGTTCGCCACCTCCAACTTGCCTGTTGACAGTGCAATCCCGACCACCACTACAACTTGCCTGGATTTTCTTTTAACTTCGCCACCCCCCTCAACCCCCCCCCACCCCAGTTGCCCGTAAATGTCTGCCTCTCATCGTAAAATCCTGTCATCTTGCTATTCCAACTGATGAACTAAAACTAAAAGATGCTTCCTTTCTGGAAAGTGAGACCAGCCCAACTGCGAATGTTGGCAGTCTGAAAAAGATACAAAAAGTTGTGACGAACTCAGCGGGTCTGGCGTGATCTGAGGAGAGAGAAACAGATTTAACATTTCTGGTTTCATGATGAAGGGTTTCGAGAACTCAAACATAAACTGATTATACCTCCACAGATGCTTACATGACCTGTAAAGCTACAGCAATCTCTGAGTGTGGTTTAAACTGTCATCACAGTTCATTTCATAAAGTATTTTCTTCCACTTCCTCTCCAAAAGTCGATAATGTCGCATATTGCCTCACTATACCGCATCTTTCACCTTATAGCCTTCACATAAAACCTGTCAAGATCTATGCCTAACTTCATGTCATCCCAGATGTTTACATGGGCATGGATAAAAGGTCAGTATGTCGGCCGATGTTAATTACACAGCACTCTTTATGACAGACTAATCATTCTAGGATATGTAAAACAATGCCATGAAAACAATGCAGTTTGCAACAAAAAGCATGAAAAAATGCAGAAGTGAATATTTCTTAATTTGGTTCTGTGGATTATTCAATTAAAGTGACACAGTTTACCACAATAATTACATGTGTCATATCGTAGGCAGTCCTACGTACATCACTGTAGACATTTGAAGTCTAAAACAAATGTAAACAATTAAATTGTAGTTCGTTTGTTGGGCCCATTTGAAGAATGAAACACAGAGGTGATGTTAATCTGTCTGGATCCCAGATTCAGGGATGAACATGAACGTTAAATATTCATTAGTTTATCTGTGGAAAAACAGACGTAGCTCCTTCTGTCTTTCGATGTCTTTTTGAAAGTGGATACTAAATTTCAAGTCAAACGAAAGATAGTGGGTTACAGCAATCAATATTTCACAGCTCCAACAATGGAGAGAGATTGCTTCTGGTCTGGGTGACTGAGTGAGCAAGGGAGATTTTGATCTGTCTCTCTGAAGAGGTAAAATTGTAGGCAACGTAATGGAGTATTAGCTGCGGCTGGCAACTTCTTGAACAATAAGCTCATTGTGGCTGGTGATATATGAAGCAAATATGTGCATGCTTGGGATAATACAAAAGAAGTGGTCATGGAGATCTTTAATCTACACATGATTTCGAAACCAAAAATAGAGAATGGTTTTAATAGCCTGCATGAAGAGTTCCTGGGAAAATCTTGCGTTATTTTCTTAGACCAACCTGTCATGAAAACATGAATCTTCATTGTATAACTTCCTTTTTGCCTTATGGAGCCACCAAGGAAAATGTCGTTCTCTCCAGAGCAGTGGAGGTCATGAGTGATGAAAAAGATAAGCAAATGTCTGACATCATTTTGATTGACTCCTGAACAGAAGCAATCATACAGAACAGAAAAAGAAGCTAATGGCTACACTCAACCTAGTTTCACAATTGATGCTCATAGTCTTCAATGTTATGAAACGCAATCCAAACACTTTTTCAGTGTTTCCAGCCACAACATTTACAAATATTGCAGTTCAGGAGACAGATAAAGTTCCGTCCGCAGGGTTCCCAGTGAGGAAATTGTGTGGATTACACTCCATAGGTGAATTCTTGAGTGAAAGGGAAGAAGTTAAATTTGTGTGTAAGGGTCCAAGTGATGGGGCGAGATCATAGAAATACAGAAAGCCAACAGTGTAAAAGAAGTTTATTCGGCCCATTGAATCCATAGAGACCGTCCAAAGAGCATCTCACCCACACCCTCGCACCGACCATGTTCCTCTAAGCCCGCATTACCCATACTAACCCACCTAACCTGCATAACCATATATAGTACGTGCAATTTCGCATAAGTAATTCAACTAATTTGCACATCTTTAAACTGTAGGAGAAAGCCAGAGCACTCAGAGTAAACCATGCAGACAAGGGGAAAATGTCCGAACTCCACACAGGAATTTGTCCGACAGTGGAATCGACCAGAGCACTGTGAGGCAGCAGTGCTAACTATTGTGTCTCTGTGTCACACTGACAGAGGTCAACAGCTGTAAAATTATATTGTCTGCAGTTAATTCCCCGAGCCCCCGCCGCCCCCACCACGATACATTTTCTCCTATTTTCGCTTGAATTCCCCTTCTCTAACATAAATTATCTGTTTCACTTTTTAGAATATCACATATTGAGATGAGGACACTGCTGCTCATTCTCGGATTGCTGAGTAAGTCATTTGCATAAAAGTCAAACTTCATTGTGGTTTGTTTAAATTTTAATTAAATGGGTGCAACAGCTCACCTGGCACCATTCATCCGTGACTTTATGGATATTCCTGCAATTTGCATGTTGCAAAGAACGATGCCTTTTTTGCAGTGTACACAGAACATAAATGGAAATTTAAAAACTAACTTGAATTGTAGGTCTTTGTTAAACCGACTTCCTCGTTCCCAATGGTGAGCTCATTCATATTGGACTGATAAAGGATTAACCAGCCTTTTTCTTTTCAAATGGGGAATATCTGGAATCAGTAGAGGCTGAAGTGACTGATTTTCTACACACAATTCTTACCAAATTAGTGAGGCAACAACAGTTAGAAGTGCCACTAAAGCCATCTGCTGATTATTGAATGGAGCAAGTCACCAAATTCAGTTTGGAAGCTTTTCGTCACGATTTTAATTGATTCTGTACCTAGTCGGATTCATGTTGCTCCAGTGTACACTCGATGCAGCATTCATATGATTCTAAATTCGTCTGTGAAACCTGCTATTAACCCTGCCAATAGCATGGGGGAGAAATGAACCAGACCTCTCCAGTCTTTCATTGCCAACATTCAGGCCCTCAAGCCCGTTTGAGCATTCAATGAGATTGTGGCTGATCTGTGATCAGATAAATCAAGATATCTTTCCTTTTAATTATTTGTTTCATTTCTACATAACGCAAGGGTGGCTGTCCCCACAGCATTGCTTATTATACAGGCACAGAGCTGTTTACTAATCACACACAGTGTGATTCTCTGCATCATACATTCTGAACAGATTTGCGATTGTGAGATGTAACCCTCAAATTTGTAAGTGAAGAAGGCGATAAAAGCACATGCATAATATTAACCATTCAAGCAGAGAAATGTGAACAGCGCTTTCAGCTCTTCCTCTTCACTCACACGTTCTGTGAAAGAGATTGCATGAGTGGGAGAGCTCAATGATGAGACTGATCAGATTACAGACCATGCCAAAGGGGTGGAGGACTCGGGCAGGGTGTGTAGGAGTGAGGCTTGTGGTAAGTAATCACTGAGGTGAGTGTGATATTGTAACTGAGGGATTAGAACATCGTAGCAGGTTTGTCAGATTTAGTGACTATGTGGAATGCATTGAAGTGAATGACCAGAGTGGGAATGTAATAACTGAGTGGAGTGTGATATGAAGCCTGAGGTGAGTGGGATGTGTTGACTGAGGTTAGTCGGTTCGAATGAGTGAGATGGAATGGGATTTAGCCATTGTGCGGTTTGGGATACAGTAACTCAGGTAACTGGGAAGCAATGAATGAGAACTGTGGGTATCAGTAACTCAGGTAGGTGAGATTGAGTGATTGAGGGAAATAGGATACAGAAACTGAGAGACGTGGAATATAGAGACTGCTATGAGCATGGTATGGTGACTGAGCTGAGTTGAGCGGAGTGACCGAGTGACTGAGTGGAACACGATGGAGTGACTTATTGGAGTGAGATGCAGATACAGAGGAAAGTAAGAAGTGGTGACGGAGACAAGTGAATATAGTCACTGAGGGGAGTGGGTGCAGTAATTCCAAAGAGGGGAATGCAATTCCTGAGGATAGTGTCATGCTGTCACTGAGGGGAGTGGAATGCAGTCAATAACTGAATTCGTTGATCGTAATTGAGGCGTGAGAAATGCAGAGATTGTGATGAGTTGCGTTCTGTGAAAAATGGGACCATGATGTTGTGACTTTTCTGAGTGGAGTTTCGTGAACAGGGAAACAAGACACACAGAGTGAGAATGTGACATAGTGACTGAGGGGAATATATTGAAGTAATGAAATAATTGAGATGTAGTGACTTTGGGGAGTGGGATGTGTTGACTGAAGGTAACAACTGGTAGAAATGCGATACAGTGACTGAGGATAAATCCATGTTGCAACACAGAATAATACCACGCAGTGACCAAAAGGTGTGGAATGAAGTGTCTGATGGGAATGGATTGTATTAAGTCAGAGGGTCGGTGTAGACTTGTTGGGCTGAAGGCCCTAGTTCTGTACTGTAAGGAATCTAATTTAATCTAAGAAATGGAGAAATAAAAATGCCAGTTTTGGAGAATTAAAGTTTCTGAACAACAATATTCCAACCGAGAATACAACACACTGCACTTTCTGCACGCGCTGGACGCTGATTACAGACCACACTGGGCTTCATCTCGAGTTTCAGGAGGCTGGGAGATCGCTTTGGAATTGTCTCGAGGCCAGGAAACCACGCTGAGACCATTTCAGGCCGAGGGCTTACCACCTACCACAAGACCACCACGCTGATGCAGAAATTGAGGGGTTTGGAGTTTACTGAGTTAGAGCATGGAGGGTGCAGTGACTGAGGGGAGTGGAATGATGTGCCTGAGGTATGCTGTCTTCCCTGAATAAGGAGAGGGAGCTGGTGTGACTGAGCTGGGTTTGGTGCTGTGTCGGAGTGGATTATGAGTGCATTGACTGAGGAAAGTGCCGTAAAGTGATGAAGGGGAATATGATGCGGCTTGGCATTTGGGTGTAATGATAGAGGTGACTGAGATTCCATAACTGAGGGAAGGGGATGTGGTTATTGAGATGTGTGTGATGCAATGAATGAGGACGCGGTCCCGAATGCAGTGACTGAGGTGAGTAGAAGGCAGTGACTGAGGTGAGTGTGATACAGTGACTGAGGGGAGAGAGATGGGGTGTGTGAGGGCGTGACGTGTGGCTGATGGCAGTGTCTTCCAATTACACATCAAAGTGAGAGAAGGTGAGTACCAGAGGTCAGGTAAATTAACTGAATGGTGTGGCTGATCGTGGCATTTATATATTATTGGGCTTTTCTCCTTTTGAAATGTCGATCACATCATATCCTAACTAACTTAATCATAGAGTTGGACAGCATAGAAACAGACTCATTGATCCAATTCGTCCATGTTGACCAGATACCCTAATCGAGTCTAATTTGCCATCACTAGTCCAATATCCCTCTTAACGTTTCCTAATAACATTGCCATCCAGATACCTTTTAAAAGTTACAATTGCATTAGCCTCCACCAATTCCTCTAGCAAATGCATCCATGCACCCACCATTCTCTGCATGAAAACGTTACCCTTTAGATCCCTTGTAGATATTTTCGCCTGCAGACTCCGACGTTCCAAGGAAAATATCTTGGTTTATTTACCCTAACCATGAATCACATCAATTTTTAACCTCTACATAGTCAACCCTCAGCCGCGGATGCACCAGGGAGAACAGCATCAGCTTATTCAGCCTTATCTTTTAGCTCAAATCCTCCAACCCTGGCAACATGCTTGCAAATCTTTTCTGAATCAGTTAAAGTTTCCAAATATCCTTCCGCTAGGACATAGACCAGAATTACATAAAATATTCCAAAAGTGGCCTAACTAAAGTCCTGTACAGACACATCACGACCTCCCAACTGCAGTACTCAATGCTCTGTCCAATAAAGGAAAGCGTACCAAATGTCTTGTTCACCATCCTATCTACCTGTGACTCCACTTTCAAGGAGCTATGAACTGCACTCCACGGTCTCTTTGGTCAGCAACACTCCCTAGAACGTGACCATTAAGTGTATAAGTCTTGCTCTAATTCGCCTTTCCGAAATGCATCACCTCGCATTTATCTAAATTAATCTCCATCTGACACTCCTCAGGCCATTGGCCCATCTGACTAAGATCCAGTTGTGGTCTGAGGTAACCTCCTTCGTGCGCCACGATAGCTTCAATTTTGGTGTCATCTGCAAATGAATTCAGCATACCTCCTATGCTCACATCAAAATCATTTGTATCAGTGAACAAAAGCAGTGGAAAGATTATCCCTTCTTCTGGCACACCACTGTTCACAGGTCTCCAGTTTGAAAAGCAATCTTCCACTAACACCGTCTGTCTTCTATCTTCAAGCCAGTTTGGTATCCAAATGGCTAGTTCTCACTGCATTCCATGAGATTTATCCTTGCTAACCAGTCGACCATGAGGATATATTTCAAATGTCTTACTGCAGTCCATGTAAAGCATATCCACTGCTAGGACTTCATCAATGCTCTTTGTTCCTTCTGATAAATTAAACTGCATATATTTCAATGCAAGAGGCCCAATGTTGAAGGTAGATGTAGTGAGAACATGGTTCGTGACACGAGACTGGGATATGATAGCAATTTCAGAGACATGGCTGAGAGATGGATAGGACTGGCATCTTAATTTTCGAGGATGCAAATGCTATAGAAAGCATACAAAGGGGGAAAGAGACGAGGAAGAGAAACGTTTTTGATAAGGGATAGCATAATGGCTGAACTTTAGAAGGGAATTCATATGAATGCATCCAGGGAATTTATTTTGTTGGTACTGCGAAATAGAACAAGGATGAACACCTTACTGAGATTGTATTTTCGATCCCACCTTATAGTCAACGTGAAATTGCGATGCAAATTTGTAAGGAGATCTCAGTTATCTGTAAGAATAATAGGGTAGTATTGGTAGAGGGCTTTAATTTGACTGAGAATGCCAGAGTGTTCAGGTTTTAAATGGAGTCGAAGAATGTGGTGCTGAAAAAACACAGCCAGTGAGGCAGCAATGGAGGAGCAGGAGAACCGACGTTTCAGACATACATCCTTCATCAGGGCTTATGCCTGAAACGTCGATTCTCCTGCTCTTCAGTTGCTGCCTGACTGGCCGTGCTTTTCGAGCGCCACATTTGCGACTCTAATCTCCAACATCTGAGGTCCTCAATTTCCCTAGGGTTTAGATGGAGACAAATTTGTTAAGTGTGAATAAGAACATTTTTTGATTCGGTATGTCGCTGTACCGATTAGATAAGTAGCAAAACGTGACCTACTCTTAGGAAATAAGGCAGGGCAGGTGTCTGAAATGTCTTCGGGGCAGCACTTTGGGGCCAGCAACCATTTTTGTTTTAGTTTTAAAATAGTGGTGGAAAATGATAGACCAGATCTTAAAGTTGGAGGTTTCAATTGGAGGAAGGACATTTTTGATGCTATCGGCAAGAGCTTCCAAAATTTGATTGAGCCAGATGTGCGCAGGTAAAGGTACAGCTGGAAAATGGCAAACCGTCAGAAATGAGAGAACGACAGTCCAGAGACAGTATATTACATTTAGGGTGAAAAGCAAGGCCGGTAGCTGTAGGGAATGCTGGGTGACCAGAGAAATTAAGGTGTTGGATAAGAAAAGAAAGAAAGCAAATAGACAGCAGAGATCGAATGAACCCTGAGAGTGTAAAGGCAGGAGGCATTAAGATGGAAATCAGGAGGACAAAAAGGAGGCATTAGATAGCGTTGACAAACGGGGTGAATGAGAAGTCAAAGGGATTTTATAACTATACTGATAATAAAAAGGTAGGAGAAAGTGAGGACAGCAGATGATGTAGTATCAGAGTTGAAAAATGTGGTGCTCGAAAAACACAACAGGCCAGGCAGCATCCGTGGAGCAGGAAAATCGACGTTTCGGGCATAAGCCCTTCTTCAGGAATGAGGCTGGTGTGATAAAAGGCGAGGGGGGTGAATTTGTGGGAGGGAAGCTGGGAATACGATAGGTGGAAGGAGATGAGGGTGAGAGTGTTAAGCCAGAGAGGGTGTGGGGGCGGAGAGGTCGGGAAGAAGATTGCAGGTCAAGAGGGCATTGCTGAATCCGAGCGTTGGGACTGAGATAAAGTGGGGGGAGGGGAAATGAGGAAGCTGGAGAATTCTACATTCATCCCGTGTGGTTGGAGGTTTCCTGGGCGGAAGATGAGGCGTTCTTCCTCCAGGCGTCATGTGGCCACGGTCTGGCCATGGAGGAGGCCAAGGACCTGCATGTCATTGGCTGAGTGAGAAGGGGAGTTAAAGTGTTCAGCCAGGGAGCGGTTGGGTTGGTTTGTGCAGTTGGCCTAGTTTGATCCCTGAAATATTGGGGAGACAGGCCGCCTACTTGCGGAATGTACTGAAAGGGAACCAGGGAGACAATACGGCCCCTCAAAGATCAGCAAGGCACATTATGTGTGGAGCCACATGAGATGGGATAAAAGAAACGAGAATTTTGCATCAGTGTTTTCTGTGGAGAAGGACATGTAAGTTACAGAATGTGTCGAAAACATGGTGATATTTTGAAAAATATCCATATTACAGAAGAGGAGATGCTGGATCTCTAAAACTTGGATGAATCTGTTTCAGTACTTTCCGGCAGTACTATTTTGAATTCAAACAACTATTGTGTCAAACTAAATTTGTTCTTGTTTCTTAATTTCTTCTTTCACATCCATCTTTCCACCTTGACCTCTCGTTTTGTGTTCTCCCTTTTCTGAAAACAGTTCATTCAGTCGTATACTTTCCAGATGCATTGGAATATCGCTTTCTATGATCAAATCTCTATACCTTAATTTTGTTCACTTGCTCGGGAACTGGTTTTCCAGAGGATGCAGTGATGTTTCTTCTTTCCAGGTCGCTATGGGAACTTAAAATTGCAGTTATGGATGTGTGAATGTATGTGCAGCTCGCTTTGTGATATTGGTGATAATTTGCACAATCATGTTAAAGCATCTTTCTACCATATAGAACTCTCGACAGCAGAGACTGACCCATGTGTAAATCACAAAGTCCTAAATGATGCTTGGAGGAGCATTGATTGCACTCATACTCAATGTTCCAATGAGGTGAAGAGCGATAATGAACTCGAGAATGGATGGTACAGGTTTAACAGGTAACAATGAAAGCGTAATCTACGTTCTATAATCTATCAATACAATATTAGGAGTGTGTTACAGCAGAGTAAAAATGTGTAATATAATGTGCTTTAGATTTGGACAAGGATGTGGAAACACATGGGAGAGTAAACTAGAGCAGTCAGAGGAAACCAATGCCAATGCGGGAAGTATAAGCAAATTTCATACACACGCTCCTCCGAGACTGAAACTGAACGTGGAACCCTAGCGATTCGAGGCAGCAGTGCTAACCACTGAGCTAATGTGTCACAAATGCTGCTGCTTCATATATGGTGGTAGAGCGGTGCGGGGTGGGGGGTGGGGAGGATTTTGTGGCTTAGACAAATCAGTGGCAGATGGGAGATAATTCTAGTAAGGGCAAGGTGATTCAAACTGGAAAAAGGAACATGTCAAACGAATGCTCAATGCCAAGAAAATATGGAGCTTGGAGGGAAAAAAGGGACTTGTGATGATCCTGTGCATATCGCTGAAAGTGGCAAGAGAGTGCAATGGGATAGTTAACGAGGTGTGCATAATTCTTGCCTTTTTCCGTCCAGGCATAAATTATAAGAGCAAGGAGAACAAGTTGGAGGAGTGCAGAACTTTGGTTCTTCACAGTGGCAGTATTGTGTGATGCTCTGGTTGCATTTCATTGGATAGGGTGCAAAGGAGGTTCACCAGGTTGTTGCCTATGATGCAGCATTTCAGCAATGAAACAAAAAGATGCATATGTGAGGCTATTTCTTTGAAAGAAGACTTGATGGAAGTGTACAATAGTATGAGGAAAACTGTCAAGAGTTTCTCGAAAATGTTTGCACTGATAAGCACGGGGAACCTTCCCCCTCCAACCTCCGTCCCCACCAGTCAAAATAAGAACAAGGTGGCATAATTTTAAGTGGTTTTGAGTGAAATCGAGAAAAAAACCATTTCACCAAACGGGTGAACGGTGGTGCTTTCATCAATACTTAAAGTGTCAGAACATACAAGGCAATGGGCCGAGGGTGGGATTGAATGAGTCGAGTCATTCGTGTTTTCTGTCAGTAAAGACTCAATCGCCCGAATGACTCTTCTGGCCTGTTTTATTCCCTGAACTACAGTTCTATGAACTGGAGAAGTAATCATTGTAAGACTGGCAAGAACACATCCAGTCTGGAATTTAGCAGAAGCATGTTTGCTGAGACAATCGAAGCAATTGAGGTGCAAAAGTTTAAAGCTGGTCATTATTGAAGGAAGGACATCAGAACAGAGTCCGAGAATGTTGTGAATCTTTGGAAATGTTTGCCCAAAGAATAATAGGGTGCTGGTGTTTATTTAAATTGAGATGACAGATTTCTAATCATGATGGAATTCAAAGATCATTGCAAAAGGCAAGTAAGTGTAATTAGCCAGAATTGCAGTGAGTGGCGGAGCTCGCAAATGGTCCAAATGGCTGATTGTTGTTCTTCATGTTTTTATGGTCCTATCACTTTAATAACTCATTATTTTAAAATATGGGTCAGAAAAATCACACCTGATTTCCCAATAAAGGAGGAACGTTGGATTTAAGAATGAGGTAGAAATAAAGATGAGGTGTGGACTGATCGGAGAGATAGAATATAGAACATAGAATATTACAGCACAGTACAGGCCCTTCGGCCCTCGATTTTGCACCGCCCTTTGAAACCAATCTGAATCTCATCTAACCTATCCTATTCCATTCTTGTCTGTACACTTATCTAAAGACCATTTAAATGCCGTTAAATTTGGCGAGTCGACGACTGTTGCAGCCAGTGCGTTCCACCTCTGACTATTCTCTGAGTAAAGAAACTAGCTCTGACATCTGTCCTATATCTGTCGCACCTGAGTTTATAACCATGTCTCCCCATGCTAGTCATCACCATGAATCGCAATACGTGGAGGCTTATGTAGAATGCAACTGCCAGTTTATTACTGCTACATGAATATCTAGTATATGTTGATAATGTGGTTTGGAAGTGCATGTCATGATATGGAATGGAGACCGAAGATAAAGTGTCAGCTCTTGAGAGAGAAGAGCAAGTTGACAGTGGCCATTGTAAGAAACCGTTGAACACAGTGTGCATTCCTCTCGAATGGGACAGTCAATTAACAACTGTGATGAGTTCACTCTTCCTCCTTTGTTCAGTTCCGGTGGGTGGAAAATGCCTGAGACTGCTGTTCCAGCACATCATTGCTCCACAGAAGCTTCAGGCTGGTTAAATGGTACGTTCACTCTTTCCACAGAATATGTATTCGCATTCGTTGCCCCGAAAAGCAAGATAATCAAATTGTGAACTCGTTATTGCAGGTACTCATCCCACCGAGTCCCAGGGAAAAACGGATGGCACAGTATGTTTCAACTGGAAAGGCAACCTCTGCCATTGGACCGAACAGATAACGATTCAAAACTGTTCCAATTACTTTGTGTATTTTTTGAAGAAAACAAACGCAAAACGCACTTACTGCACAGGTACAATTCTGTTATGTTATAGAATGACTGAAAATGAAGTGTCCCTTTAACATCAAGTCACAACAAAGAATTCACACACATTCTGCTTCGTAAATATACAATGCAAAGGGTTACAGCAAAGCAAACTGAGCATTTCTTTTACAGTTCATCTTAAGTTTGCTGTCTGAAGGCACACTTTATCTCCAGCTGCTTGATAGGTAGGTGCAGGAATGAACCACAGAACGACTGCAGTTGAAGCAGGGATCGCACTCATGTTGCTCATCCCTAACCTATAAGCTTTTGGACTTCAAGCATTCTGCAAAAATCTGAACACACATTCACAGCCGTCGGAGTAGATGGGAGGGAGATGATGGAATGCACTGAATGGGATGGGTGCTTGCAGGCAAGTGGAAAATAGTGCTGCAGAATGTTGATGAATGTTTCCCATATGTGCTTCCAGAAGAGATTGAATAACGCCACAGTTTTGGATTTTTAACTAAATTCCAATCCCGGGGAATTGAGGGCAAGTTGCTGACATAGCTGGAAAATTTGAGTACAAAGCGACAAAGTGTGGGGACAATCCATAGTGCTCCCATTGGCAACATGTGACTAGTGGTGTCCCACAAACACCTACAATAGGTCTTAATTATTCACATCATTTCTTAACAACTTGGATCACAGGATCGCATCCGAGTTTTCTTATGACATAAAGTTACACAGAATAATATACTGTTTGGAAATTTGCATAGAGTTGCAAAGGATTTTAAAAGACTAAATAAATGGGAATAACTGTGGCAGATTGACTTCAATACAAGAAAGTGTGTGTTTATCTATTTTGGAACGGAAATGATCAATCAGGGTGTTTTCTGACTAATATAAAGATAAATATAGTGGATGTACAGACTGACTCAAGGGATCAGTTACTTGGTCCTTTAAAATATCACAAATGAGTTCAGAAAATAACTTAGAAAGATAATGCAATACTACCTTTATATCTGTAGGATTTGAGTATAAGTATTCTTGCAGCTATACAAAACCCTAGTTAGACCACTCTGACAGCAATGTGAGTACATTTGGGATTCACGTCTTTGAGGGATAATGATGTAGGGTTAATAGAATGACACATAGACTTCAGTGATTACATTTCTGGACTGAATCGACAAATTAGGTCTATTTCTCTGATCGGAGTCTTCAAGATATGAACAGAAGGAAAAAGATAGAAACTATTCCCATTGGAAATTCTAGAAACAAGGAGCACATTCTCAGAATTTGGATTGACGGTTCTGGAGAAAAGTTAGGAAGCACTTCCAGTCACTAACCAGGTGGTAGATGTTTTGAAATATTTTCCGTAAATGGCAGTATATGCTGGATCAGTCTTTCTTATTAAATTTGAGACAATGTTTCTTCCGTGCATGCGTGAAGTAAAGGATGAAGGAATTTGGGCTAATGGCTGGTCGATGAGTTTCATGAGGCTGGGAGATCACTCTGGAATTGCCTCGTGGCCAGGAGAGGCTGAGGCCTTTTTTAGGCCGAGGGACTATCACGTACCACAAGAAGGCCACCACGCTGATGCAGAAATTGAGGGATGTAGAGTGCACTGAGTTAGGGCAGTGAGGATGCAGTGACTGAGGGGAGTGGAATCACATACCTGAGGTATGTCGTCTTCATTGGAGAAGGAGAGGGAGATGTTGTGACTGAGCCGAGTGGGTGCTGTGTCAGAGTGGATTACGGATACACTGACTGAGAAGAATGGCTTGACGTGACGTTGGGAATGGGATGCGGCATGGCATTTAGGTGTATTGACTGCGATTCTGAAACTGAAGAGAGGGGGATGTAGCTATTAAGATGTGTGTGATGTAATGAATGATGACACGGTCACTAATGCAGTAAATGAAGTGAGTAGAATGCAGTGACTTAGATGAGTGTGACATATTAACTGAAGTGAGTGAGATGTGATGATTAAGGGATTTGAGATATAATGATTCAGGTGAGTGCGACATAGTGACTGAGGGGAGGGAGATGTGGTGTGTGATGCCATGAGGTATTCCAACTAATGGTAGTGTCTTCCGATAACAAAGTAAAGCGAGAGAAGGTGAGTACCAGAGGTGAGATGAAGCAACTGAATGGTGTGACTCACAGTGACCTGTATATTTTATTGAGTTTTTCTCCTTTTCAAATATCTATCACATCATATCCAAATTAATGTTGTCACAAAGTCATAGAGTTCCACAGCATGGAAACAGATTCTTTGGTCCAACTCATCCATGCGGACCAGATAGGCTAACCTAATCTAATCTCATTTGCCAGCACTTGGTCCATATCCTGCTTAATATTTCCTATTCATTTTTCCATCCAGATATCTTTTAAAAGTTGTAATTGTATTAGCCTCCACCACTTCCCCGGCAACTCATTGAATACACCCCCTACCCTCTGCATGACAAAGTTATCCTTGAGATCCCTTGTAAATGTTTTTCCCTCTCACTTTAAACGTATGTCCTCTAGTTCCAGACTCCACCATCTCAGGGATAATATTTTGTCTATTTACCCTAACCATACATCTCAACAATTTTAAACCTATACATGGTCACTCCTCAGCGTCGGATGCACCAGGAAAAACAACCTCAGCTTATTCAGCCTTTCACTGTAGCTCAAATCCTCCAACACTGGCAACATCCTTGCAAATCTTGTCTGAATACTTTAAAGTTTTCCAATATCCTTCCATTAGGAGGTAGATCAGAGTTGCATAAAATATTCCAAAAGTGGCCGAACTAATGTCCTGTGCAGCTGCATCATGACCTCCCCACTCCTGTACGCAATGCTCGGTCCAAACAAGGACAGCATACCAAATGCCTTCTGCAATATCCTGTCTCCCGGCAACTCCACTTTCAAGGAACTATGAATCTGCACTCCAACGTCTCATTGTTCATCAACACGCTCCAAGAACTTACCAATAGATGAATACGTCCTTCTCTGATTTGCCTTTCTGAAATGCAGCACCTCACATTTATATAAATTAAACTCCGTCTGCTACTCCTAATTTGTACTCTAAAGTAGCCATCTTCACTGTCCAAATCAGCTCCAATTTTGTTGTCACCTGCAAACTCAGAAACTATATCTCCTCTTTTCACATCGAAATCATTTATATAAGTAACCAAAAGCAGTGGACCCATCACCCCTCCTTGTAGCATACCACTGATCACAAGCCTCCAGATGGAAAAGCAACCCTCCACCAACACCCTCCGTGTTTTACTAGCAAGCCAGTTCCATATCCAAATGGCCACTTCTCCCTGCATTCCATGAGATCTAATCTCGCTAACCTGTTGAAGATTAGGGTAATTCTCAAACGCCTTAATGCAGTCCATATAGTTCAAATGCACCACTCTGCCTTCATCAATTTATTTTTTCCCTCTGATAAATTAACCTGCATTTATTTCAATGTAGGATGCCCAACATTGAAGTGTAGTTATTGAAAGCTGTTGCTTGACAGGATCCTGTTGTGCGATGACATATGGCATGGATCAGCACTGACTCCTTGATTGTTTATGATGTTTTTTTAAAAAATAATCGAATCCCTATAGTTTGGAAGCATGCCATTCGAGTCCACCCTGACACTCCAAAGAGTATCCCACCCAGACCCTATTCCTGTAAACTGGCATTTCCGATTGCTAACCCAACATTCCTGAATACTCTGGAGCAATTTAACAACGTCAGTCCACCTAAAAGACACATAATTAGACCATGGGAGTAAACCAGAGCACCCAGAGGAAACCCACGCAGTTATGGGAAGAATGAGCAGACTTCACCAGACAGGCCTCCGAGGCTGAAACTGAACAAGAGTCCCTGGTGCTTTGAGGCAGCAGTGCTAGCCACTGAGCGACCGTGCCACTGATGTTGTTGTGGCCGTTGGGAGGGTGGGGGTAATGGTTGGATTTGGTCACGTAAACACGTCAGTGGCATATTGGAGATAATTCTGAGAAGCGCAAGAATATTCAAATTGTAAAATCAAGGACAATGTCAAACGAATGCTCAATGTCAAGAAAAGAGAGAACTCGGAGAAAGAGAGGGATTTGTGGTGCTCCGAAGCAGGTCGCTAAAAATGGAAAGAGAACACATTAGGATAGTTAAGGAGGTATACATAATTCTTGCCTTTTTAAATTCTGCCATAGACTACAAGAGCAAGGGCTTCACATTGGAGAAGTGCAGGACTTTGGTTAGTCACAGCAGGGATATTGCAAGACGTTCTGGTTACCACACTTAAACTGCGATGTGATTGTGTTGGATACCCGATCCAAAGGAGATTCACCTGCTTGTTGCCTATGGTGCAGCATCTTAGCAGTGAATAAAAGCTGCATATTTTTGCCTATTTCTGTGAAGCAGAGAACTTTGAAAGAAGACCTGATAGAGGTCCAAAAGAGTATGAGGAAAATTGTCAAGAGTTTCGGGAAAGTTTTTGTGCTGGTATTCATGGGAAACCTTCCCCCTCCCTCCTCCGTCTCCACCAGTCGAAGTAATAATGAGATGTCATAATTTTAAAGTGGCTTTGATTGAATTCGAGGAAGAACCATTTCACCAAGATGGTGGATGGTGGTGCTTGCATGAACACTTACAATGCTATAGCATTCACGGCTATGAGCCAAGTATGGGATAGGACGAGTGTCGTCATTGGTGTATTGTGGCAATACAGACTCAATGGCCCGAAGGACTCTTCTGGGCTGCTTTATTCCCTGATGATATACTTCTATCTTATAATCATAAGATTAGCAATAACAAATCGAGCCTGGAACTTAGCAGAAAGATCTTTGCTCTGACAGTGGGAGCACTGTTTGCAAATGGATTCGTGGGTGTGAAAATATAAAGTTGCTCATTTTAGAATGAAGTACAACAGAACAGAGTACGAGAATCTTGCACAACTTTGAAAATTCTTGCTCAAGGAATTATAGGGTGCTTGTGTTTATTTAAAACTGAGATGACAGATTCCTAATCATGAGAGAAGACAAGGGTTTTTGTAAAAAGCAAGTAAGTGGAAATATCTAATCAGCCAAGATTGTAGTGAATGGAAGAGATAGCAAAGGGTCAAAATGGCTGATTTCTGCTCTTCATTTTCTAAGGCCCTATCATTTTAATGTCTCACTAAATAGGATACGGCTCAAGAGAAAAAGTCATTCCAAAAAAAGGAGGGAAGCTGGATTTAAGCATGTAGCAGAAATAAAGAGGAGTCTGGACTGTTCGGAGAAATAGAATATAGAACTTAGAACATAGAAGATTTCAGTGCACTACAGGCCCTTCAGCCCTTGATGTGGCGCAGACCTGTGAAACCAGTCTGAAGCCCACATAACCTACACTAGGTTATCTCTTCCGCATGCCTATCCAACGATCATTTAAATTCCCTGAAAGTTGGCGAATCTGCTACATTTGAAGGCAGTGCGTTTCACGCTCCAACTACTTTCTGAGTAAAGAATCACACACTGACAGTAATGTGAGGAGATCTGGGATTCACGTCTTTGTAAAGGTGTACTGTCCTTGGAGGGATCATGATGTAGGTTATAGATTGTAGGAATGACACATAGACTTCGGGAGTGAATGGACAAATTAGGCCTGTTTCTCTGATCAGAGTTTTAAAAAATGTGAACAGAAGAAAGAAAATAAAGAAATATCAATTATTTCCACTGGAGATTCTAGAAATAGGGAGCATAGTCTCAGAATTGGGACTAACGGTTCTGGCGAAAAGTTAGGAAACACTTCCAGGCAGAAGGGCTGGTAGATTTTTTGAAATCTTTTCCGTAAACAGCAGTATATGCTGGATCAATGTTTCTTTTTAAAAAAGAGACATATTTTCTTCCGTGTCTGAATGATATAAAGGATGAAGGAATTTGAGCAAATGGCTGGTCGATGGATTTATTCCTCAGATCAGCCATGAGTTTATTGTGGGCAATTCACAAGAAAATATCTTTAATTCAGCTCCTTATTACGAAATCTCGCAGACAACCAAATACTGAAACAACAGTTCAGAATTTATTGAACGTAGAACCAAATATTAGATCTCACAAGTAAGTAAGCACAAGCCTGCGACCCAACTTCTCTGTTAACTGATTAATGTTAGGATGGGACCTCAACCAACTGACAATTCCAGGATTCGCTGCTTCTTGGGAGCTGTTCTATTGTTTGGTCTTTTTCAGATTTTCATATTTTGCTCTCAGAAGTGACAAACTGATGACTTTTTGTTTTAAAGTCCTTTCATCGAAATTACTGCAAATCTGCAAAGTGCCTTCGTATAAAAAGTATTTTCGTTGTTTCTTGTTACATTTGGCCTTGACTACCTGTTAGCAGGCACAGTTCTCCTGTAATTAACTACTTAAAGTAGGATTTATGAAATGTGGTACTGATTGACTGTCAGCATTGACTGCCTGCAGGTTGTGTGCTTTTTGAGCAAAAACACAATGTATTTGCAGTCACACTACATTTTTGCTGAAAAATCATACGACCTGCAGGCAAGAGAAAGTGGACACTGCAGATGCTGGAGATCAGAGTCGAGAGTGAGGTGCTGGAAATGCACAGCAGGTCAGGCAGCATCAGGGGAGCAAGATAATCGATGTTTCGGGCATAAGGCTTCCCCAGGAATGTAGTTCGGGGTGGGAGTCTGAGAGATAAACAGGGGGAGGGTCGGCCTGGGGAGGATAGCTGGGATTGTGACAGGTGGGTGAACGTGGGAGTGTGAGTGAGAGGTCGGGAGGAAGCGGGGGCAGATAGGTAGGAAGGAAGATGGACAGATCAAGAGGGCGGTGCTGGGTTGGAGGTTTGGGACTGGATTAAGGTGAGGAGAGGGGAAATGAGGAAAATGGTGAAATCTACATTGATCCCGTGCAGTTGCAGTGTCACAAAGTGGAAGAGGAGACGTTCTTCTTTCATGTGTCGGCTGATTATGGTGGAGACATCCGAGAACCTGCAGTCCTTGGTGGAGTGGGAGGGGAAGTTAAAGTATTCAGCCACGGGGCAGTGGGGTTGCTTAGTTTGGGTGTCACAGAGATGTTCTCTGAAACGTTCCGTAGTGGGTGCAGGATTTGCACTTCACAAGGTCACCACCCGCATCACTTCCATCTAAAGCCATAAAGGGTTCTTACACATCTGTCAGAAATGTATGTGTACTTCCACACACGTCTTCTACTGTATACGTTAGAGACAATGTTGTTGACTTTCCACTGAGGAGAGAGGAGGCCAATTTGCGGATCATTTCAGGGAACATCTCTAGGTCACACGCACTAACCAACCTCACCAACCCGTCGCTGAACATTTTAACTCTCCCTCCCACTCCACTACAGACATGTAAGTGCTGGGCTCCCTCCATCACCAAACACTCACCACTCGACGTCTCATCTTCCACCTTGAGACACAGCAACCACACTGGATCTATGTGGACATCATCAGTTTCCTCGTTTTCCCTCCCCCACCTTATCCCAGTCCCAAGCTTCCAACACAGCACCACCAACTTGACCTGTCCACCTTCCTTCCCGCCTGTATGTTTTACCATCCTCTCCGACTATCACTTTCACTCACAACTTCATCTACCTGACACTTTCTCATCCACCTTCCTCCCAGCCCCATTTCCCTGCTATTTACCTCTCAGCACTCCCAGCCCACAAGCCTCATTCATGATGAAGGGCTTATGCTCGAAATGGCGATTCCCGTGCTCCTTGGATGCTGCCTGACCTGCTGTACTTTTCCAGCACCAAACTCACAGCTTGCAGGCAGTCAATCCATGTATCAGTTTATAAATTCCTACTTTGGAAATAGAATGTCTGACTCAAGAGTATGACAGAGACATACTCTAACCTCAGACCTTTAATATGTTCTCTGAGCTGAGATGTCACATTTTCTTTCGATAAAACAATAGATGATCTCCAGAATATGTCTTAATAGAAGTTCTGGGACTTACATATTAACGAACAGAACCAATCAAAGATGAAAATTGTACCAGCAATCTAGGTTTGCTCAATATATCGTTTTAATTGCATGACACTGCGATCTTTTGCTGTACATTCTGTGTCTTATGATCCTGCCCCACTAGTTTCCTGACAAAGGAGTAGCGCTTTGAAAGCTGGTGCTTTGAAGTAAATCTTTTGGACTGTAATTCGGATACTGTGTGATTTTTAACTTTGTCCACCCCTGTCCTACTGTGGCACCTCCACATTATCTGATGCAACTGTACACAATTATGAGTGGCAATTCCAGTGTGGAATGTAAATCATCTGTACTCTTGGTTTGACGGCTCAAAAGCAAAGGGGCAGACTTTTTAATGCTGAAGTGCAGGAGGTTTCAAGGGAACTTCACCCATCGTCTCGTGTAGATGGTGTCTGAAATGGACTGTCTGGAAAAGTATTGCAAATGGGTAACCTCACGACTTTCATAAGTTCCTTCGATGAGCATTTGTGGCGTCATTGAATACAATGCTTTGGCCTCCTCATGGGAAATGGGATCAGTGTTTTTTCTTTGCCATGCAATTTCACAGACTGAGGGGGCTCTTTGATGCTGAACTATTTTATGATTCTGTGATTCAGAGAAAACAAATGTCTCTCTTTTTTTGTAACAGTGCTGAATATCACTATTAAACATTTTTTGTCACACAGTTGCAGAATCTGGAGACACTAACCCGTGTGTGTTTCACAACGTGTTAGTACAGCCCTGGAGAATTTTGACTTGCCATTGGACTGCATGTACTAGTAAAGCAGAATGTGATGTGCACCTTAAACACGGATGGTATCGATTCAAAAGGTAATACAGATTTCTACCTGGCAATAATCCATTAAAGATGGATAATGTGCTTTTCATCATGAGACTACCTTTGTTTGACTGCAAGGAGGGAACTGGGTGAAGTTGGAACTATCAGGTGGAAAAATAACTGATGAAACATTGTGTCAGGATGGACTCTAAGAAGGATTTGTTCCATCGTTTTTCTCGAGGAAACAAGTGTCGTGAACGTTACCACGATAATCTACTCCATGTAAAGATGAATCAATAGTTTTGGTTCTTTCATCAAAGTGGACAAAAGAAGCATGAGCGTGAGAGTCTGGCTCACACAGTAATAGTGTTTTAGTTTTTGGTGTCAGTTGTTGGATTAGGGCTTTTCGGAATTGGAACTGAAGACACAATCCTTTCTCTGCTGCAAAAACAAAAATAGAATGAGGTCTCATTCTGCTGCTATAGTGTGCTTTGTCCTGCACTGGAGAAAATCACAAACACGGGAAGTCCACTTCCTGACTTTGCTTTTTTGTCAAGGATGTGTTCTGAAATAGTACTACGTTGGAACAGTTGATGAGTCATCGTTAATATATAATTATTTCATCAAGTATTTAGATAGAATTAAAGTCATGCCCATTCTTTTGTATTTTAACTCTGGACTTGGAAAAAACGCATTTTGCTAAAGCCATTTGTTTGACCAATATAATCACATCTGGAACGCCACACTTTGCACTTACTTTTAAATAAGATAAAGGATATGTCAAGACTATCTCATGACAGGTATTGATGGATTTGGTCTGATGAGCAACAATGTAAATAGGCACCGATGAAGAGGGCTCAGAGAGACACAGCCGAAACGACAGCTGTTTCTGGATGACGAACCAAATATCGCCATAGTAAGGCCAAGGGTGATAAATCTAGACAGACGGAGGCATTTTAAACAGGAGGAGAATAACATATTGAGCCTCACAGGTTGTGAAGGGAATGCAACGAGTTTACAGAATTATATTGATAAGTTAATGGGTGGCAAAGTAGTTGGCACTGCTGCTTCACAGCGCCAGAGACCTGGGTTCGATTCCTGCCTTCAGGCGATTGCCTGTCTGGAGTTTGCACATTCTCCCCCTGTCTGCGTGGGTTTGCTCCGGTTTCCTCCCACTGTCCAAATATGTGCAGGTTAGATGAATTGGCCCTGATAAATTGTCCATAGTGTTAGGTACATGGGCAAATATAGGGGAATGGATCTAGGTGCGTTGCTCTTCGGAGGGTAAGTGTGGACTTGTTGGGCCGAAGGGCCTGTTTTCATACTGCAAGCAATTTATCTAGCCGTCAGGTTAAAGAAGTGTGCAATATGCATAAATTGGGAGTTATGAGAAGTTGAGCACTTTGGACGTTAGACCATATAATAATTTAAATGGGGTGGGGGGGGGTATAGGTGCAGTAAGCTGCAACAAAAACGGCCTTGCCTTTTCTTATGCACGAGACAAAGAAAGCAAGTAAACAGAGACAGAAGGTAATCAGGAAGGCTAATCAGAAAGTCTGTCATTATATCAAGGGTTTGCCGCATAAATGAAGGAAAGACTTGAAGTAGAGATAGATCGACTGAGTTCTTGATGCTCCTCCCGATGTTGGTTGCCATAAGCATCAGTGGCTGAGGGGTAAACTGATAGAATTTATAAAGTCACGAGGAGAATGCAGACCTTCAGTTTTCAAGGTCTTTTTTTGTAATTTCTGGGGAGGGGAGTCCAAACCTACTCGGCATAGCTTTAAATGGTTTTGTCCACAGGTAATGGTAATCTGTGCTTACTGTCCATGAGGAGACTAAGTGGAAAACTCTCATATTGTGAAAGAGATGTTTAGATAGATACTTACAATGCTAAAGCAAAGAAGGTTGATGGACAAGCACTTGGAAATTTGGTTTTCAAACTGTTTTTGACTGGTGTAATACAATGAAATATAGGACTTTTTGGGATATTCTCCCAACCTCTATGGGTCCATGACTATGATGAGCCTCTGAGGAAGGTTAACCTGCTTTGGGATGGGAAGTATGGTGACATCAAGGAACATTAATTGGGTATGCTGTTATGGAAGATTGTCATCATTAGCTTTCTCTGTGATTGCTGTTTCAGCTCCGGTGGATGGAAGATGCCAGAGGTGGTTGTCCGAGCATATCACTGCTCGACACTTGGAACAGCATGGTTACAGGGTAATTTCATAATTTATTAGACAGATGTTCACTGTCCAGCACTGTTCACATTGATTACATTCTTCATTACTGATAAACCTTACTACAGGTTCTCATCCCACCATGGCCGTTGGGGACGTGACCAGGAGAGTTTGCATAAACTGGTATAGAAAACAATGCCGCTGGGTCCGTGAGATAAAGATCAAAAACTGCAGCAGTTACTTTGTTTATGAGTTGAAGGCGTTGCGACAGTGTGCTGCCTACTGCACAGGTACAGTTCTCTTTTTACAGTACTCACTTACAAGGGCAACCATGAGGTGTCTCATTCCACCAAGAAAATATCTTGCCAATGACTTTGGACGTAGTTTGAACTTTCAATCACTGAGTGGTTGAAAACTTTTGAAATACAATATACGAAAGCGAGCCGAGTTATTGAAAAAAGGAAGAGAACATAATGTAGTTGGGAAGTCACTGCGCTCAGACATGACGTGAATAGAATGTAACAATCCGCCACTGCAGCACAGAATGATTGGCAATGTGAAAGCTCCTCCGTGCCTTAATTATGAAATGAAACAATCCAAAGAAACAGGATGCTGGTTTCCAAGGCATAACATCCAACTTCTTTCAGTCGAAGCACTCCTCTCCCTTAAGCCATGAAATTCAAGTCGCTTTAGTTCCGACATTCTACCACATCTTAATGCCTCACAGTCTCGCTGGTGAACATTTCTAACTTCCCTCAACAACAGTATCATGCTCACTATGGTACCTACATCACTCTGCAATCTGTTATGATGGCCCTCTCATGTCTGAAAACACATCCCAGCCCCTCAATCACTACATCCCACTGTCCCGAGATATTATATTACATGTTTCACTGTCACGACATTGCACGCATGAGTCACCATGTTCTACTCCCATCCTCACTGCATACATTTCATCAATGCAAGTTGGACCTGTTGGGCTGAGCTGTCTGTTTATGCGGTGTAAAATTCACTTTCCCAGTTACAGTACACTGTCAAAGTTTCGGTCTGTCATTTCTTGGTCTTAACACAGTACTGCCATTTACTCAAAGGACACATCGAATCCTAGTCTCATTCCCACATTAATTTGAGAACATTTCACAAATGCGACAGAGAATGTAGGATATGAAAATAAAATGAACGCCTCACAAGCAGGGATTTAAATTAATTTGTCCCCACTCGTTTAGTAAAATTACTGCAGAGGCAAAAGATCTGATGGTGAAGTGTTTTTCTTTCAGTTATAGGGAGCAGCAGCAATCACTGCTGTCAATGTTTCTTCAGGAAAATCACAAAGGGCATAGATCCGTATCTGTTATTAAATCTAATAAAGGCACTGTGCCTCTGCATTATATTTGTATCAGTTATTCGTGGGAAGTTGGGTGGCTGACTGATCCAGCATTTACTGGCCGTGCTTAATTGTCCTTGAGAAAGTGGAGTTGCAACAGCTTCTTGATTAGTTCCAGTGTGTATGTTGGTGGATGACCCACAATGTCCATAGCGAGGGGTGTAATGCAAATCAAGAGGAATACTTGAGCATTGTTGATGCTGCTTCCATTCTGAGCGCTGCATTGGGGGTGTTAAGCAGTCTTCTGGGAGTCAGAAGGCATGTTCCTGCCGCAGAATTCCTAACCTGGATTTATTGTCGCCGTCTTTTACTGGCAAATCTATTTGAGTCACCCCAAGGATGCTAATAATGGCTAACGTTTTCAACTGTGTTACACTTTTCCATCATTGAGGATGGGGGCATTTGTAAATCCTTCTGAAATGAGTTGTTCCGTAAACACACCATTCACTGCATGTGGCACTTCTGATCCATTATTTACAGATCGCTTATATCTGTCTACCATTTGCAGATTATGTTGTTTGGCATAAGACCATAAAACCAAATGACATGCAAGCAGAGCTAGGCCATTCAGCCCATCGAGTCTGCTCCGGCATTCAATCATGACTGATAATTTTCTCAAGGCATAAATCTTGATCGACTTGAAGAACCCATCTATCTCAGTCCAATGTTCTCGTCTCCACAGCCTTCTGTGGCAATCAATTCCAAAGACTCAACACACTCGAGTTAATCTCCGTGCTAAAAGATGTCCCTTTACTATAAGGCTGTGGTGTCGTGACCTAGGCTCTCCTGCCCATAGAAACACCTTTCCTATCTTTACTCTGACTAGGCTCTGTATGTTTCAAATATGTCCCTTCTCCTTCTAAACTCCATCGAGTATAGACCCAGAGTCCGCAAACGTTCTTCATATGTTAAGTTTTTCATTTCTGGGATAATTCTCATGAATAGTTTCTGTGCATTAGCCAGGGCCAATATATCCTTTCTGAGACATGGGGGCTCAAAACTGTGCACAGTGCAAATGTGGCCTGACTAGAGTTTTATCGATCCCCAGAAGTAAATCCCTGCTTTAATATTCCAGTCCATTCAAAACAATTGCCTTCATTGCGTATGGCTGGCTAACTATTGACTCAACCTGCAAGTGTACCTTGGTGGACTCATGAGCTAGAAGGCCCTTTGCAGTTTAGAATTCTACTTTTTTTTTCCCGATTTAGGAAATATTCCATGCCTCTATTCTTCCGACCAAAGTGCATGTTCTCACATTTTTCTACGTTTTACTCTATATGTTACTTCTTTGTCCCTTTTTCTAAGCTGTCCAAATCCTTCTGCAGCCTCCCCACAATGTTACCAGTGCATCTACCTTTGTTTGTTTCCACTGTAGTCTTAGCCAGAATACCCTCAGTTCCTTCATCTGGATCATTAATGCATGAAATGAGTAGTTGTAGCACCAAAACTGAGCTTTGCAGAATATCACTTGTCATCTACTGCCATCCTGGGAAGTACCTGTTTATCTCCACTCTCAGATTTCTGCCAGACAGCTGTAACGACAGAGTGGTGAACCCCTCAGTTAATTAAACCAAACACCCAAAAATAAAACTCACCATCACTAGTAATCGATTAATATATGAGTAAAACAGAATTCCTAAATCCAATCTTTTTTAAAAAAGGCATCTATTTAGTTTTAATGCTAAGAGTGCACATTGAAGATCGGCTAACCATACCTCTAATACCCCCGCATCTCTTAAATGCTTATTATCAGCCTCCAACTCTATAACAATATACTGTTCCAATAAAACACTAATTAAAATTACATTAGTAATTGCAATTAAAGGTCATCCTCCTTCTTTTATTGCGAGTATGTTTCAGGCGAGGAGGTACCTTTGACAGAGACTGTTTTAAATGGCAGTTGCCATGTCGATACTCTGCCTGACGTTTAAACTGCCTGCTTTTTAATATCCAAACATCAGATTTTCTCATTGGTTCGAGGTTAACAGAGCAATAAATTCAAACACGATTGTTTTTTAGTATCCTGATGCATACTTTAAGCTGATTGGTTACATTCGGATTGTTGTCAAAACAGCAATGATTTCAGGTACCTATTTCACAGCCAAATGTTACATATTTTCAATGTTCCACTCCACTCAGCTAGTTAGTTATAGGACAGATGCTTGTCAGCTCTCAGTGCAAAACAGCATTTACTCTCTGTTAGAGGTAACGAACACACCTTCAACTTCATAACACATCCAAGCTGCTATCTATACTGGCACCTTATCTCTGATACCATGGACCCTCATCTTAGTCAGTCGTCTCCTGTGAGGCATTTTGTCAGACACTTTCTTGAACTCCATTTAGATAGCAGCCTCTCCTCGATCTAACCTGAGCATTACTTCCTCAAATCATTTCAGCAGATTTGTCAGGTATGACTTCCCCTTGATGGAACCATGTTTTCTTTCTGTTATTTTCCCATGTGCTTCCAAATACTCAGAAATCTCATCCTCCACAATGGATTCCAGTAGCTTATTCAGGCCCAAAGATGGGCTAATTGGTCAGCAAGTGTTCCTCTTTTGAGTTACTCCCTTTTTAAACAGGGGTGTCATGTTAGTGGTTTTCCAGTCTTCCAGGAACCTTCCTGTTTATAGCGATTCCTGAATTGTCACCACTGACACCTCCACCATCTCTGCAGATATCTCCCTTCGAACTATTGGGTGTAATACATCTGGTTCAGGTGTTTTTACACCTTCAGGCCACTCTCTTTTTCTCGCACCTTCTCGTTGGTGGTGGTCACCATACAAAGCTCTGCTCCCTCACTCTCTTGAAATTTTGAGATATTTGCCTGGATTCCAAGACGAAGCACGACGTGAAATAAGTATTTACATTCTCATCCATTTCCTTGTTCTCCAATGCTATCTCTCCAGCGCCAGTTCCACGTTGCCCTCTATTTTGCCATTGAATTATCTAAAGAAACTCTTGCAGTCTTCCTTTATTAGATTAGATTACTTACAGTGTGGAAACAGGCCCTTCGGCCCAACAAGTCCACACCGACCCGCCGAAGCACAACCCACCCATGCCCCTTACCTAACACTACGGGCAATTTAGCATGGCCAATTCACCTGATCAGCACATCTTTGGACTGTGGGAGGAAACCGGAGCACCCGGAAGAAACCCACGCAGACACGGGGAGAACGTGCAAACTCCACACAGTCAGTCGCCTGAGGCGGGAATTGAACCCAGGTCCCTGGTGCTGTGAGGCAGCAGTGCTAACCACTGTGCCACCGTGCCGCCCTTTATATTACTGTATAGCTTAACTTCATATTTAAGCTTTGCATTCATTATTTCTTTTCAGTTGCCCGCTTTTCATCTTTGTGAGCTTCCCAATCTTTTGGTATCCCACGGCCCTTCACCACATTATATGTTCTCTGTTTTGCTCTTACGCTATCCGTGACTTCCCTCGTAACTGTGGTTGCCTCAACCTACCTATACTATTGTTCGTTTTCCTCAGTTTAAATCTCTGCTGTGTCTCCTGAATTACTCCCAGAAGCTCCCGCCATTTCTGTTTTGCTACCATTCATGCTAGGCTCATCTACCAATCAATTCTATCTCGCTCATCCCTCCATCGACGTCCCTGCGTTTTGTAGCTTCATTGAGTTGACGTGGCATTTTTGGGTCTGCTTTGTGCCACTCCTGCTGTAACCTGCTGTAACATTACACGAAACAAGTTTGATTCCATCATTTTATTTTAATGTTTGAGTGGGGATTATGCTCAACAATATGTTGCTGATTTTGATGGAAGACAATTTTGTTACTTTTGATGTCTGACCAGGCTTTATCGAACCTGAAATTGCTAGATCTGCTTGAAGTCTGTCCCATTCAGCATGGTGACAGTGCCACATAACACATTGGATGGTTATTAAATTCGTCTCGACAAGGACTATGCGGTCGTTACTCTTGACAATATTTTCTTGTGCAGATGAATCTGCTTAGTGATAAGGATAAAAGCAAGTGTATTTTACTTCCTCATCACCTTCCATGGTCCCATTCGAGCAGCTTTATCTTTAGATCCCGAACAGTTCGATCAACAGTGCTACTGCTAATACACTGTCGGTGTTGAATATTACAATTCCCCTCACATCCATTGTACATTTTGCGTATTTTCCAGACTCGATGCTTATCCCATACATTATGCAGCATGTAGCAGTACTGATTCCTCAGATGTGGTAATCAGCAAACTTTTTTTAACCATGTTTAATCTGATGTCACAACATAGCAAGAGACTAGTGTCCATGCAGAGGAATTCTAGGTGTACTTCATTCTGATTTTAGGCCACTGTGCCGCCACCTCCGCTCGGACTGTCCTGCAAATGGGAGAAGACATATCTATGATGGCGTTGGTGACATCTGGTTAATTGTCTCCACGGTCGACGATGTAAGCAAAATTAGCTAATGACGGAATAATCTGTAAAAAGACTTTGGCAAATGTATCACTATTGTCAGATGTTAGTAAGGAGCACTTTATAGGATGACAGGGCTTATTGGACCTTAATCTTTCCCAGTGCTTTGTTTAATGCCAGATGATCAATCTGAATTTGTTTCTTTGTTGAAACGTCGAAGCGATTGGTGCAACAGGATAGCTTGCTAGGCCATTTCAGCGGGAATGAACGTCAAGAAAGTTGCTGTAGATCTGTACTCACTTGCTGTTCAAAGCAGATGAGGTTTCCTTCCCTGAAAGAGTTTAATTAGCCAGTGGCATCATTTTTTTCCAGTAAATGCACATGGGTTCATGGCAATCAGTAGATTCTTCAGGCCAGATATGTTACTTTGCATCGAATTAAAATTTCACCATCTGCAGTTTGAAGATTTGAAAACAAGTCCCCACAGCGTTCGCTCAGTTTCTGGATTTCTAACTCAGTGAACATACTACTGGGCTCTTGCCTCCATGAAATACGTGGCAAGCCGGCAATTTTTGAGAAATATCTGAATTAAAGTGTTCCATCTTTGATTCATTCTTATACTGTATCTCCATTCCTTCAGATCCAAACACTGCTGAAAATGAAAACGACATGACACATTCAACTCGGAAGCCGATGGAAAGTTCATCATCAAACAGAGCAGTGACGGCAGAAACAGGTAACAGCCAGAGCTGAATCGCTGAGAAGTATTCTTTGCACAATAGCAATGAATACAAGCAGAGTAATGTGCCAGGAGGTTTAGGCGGGACAGAAATGGAGGATGAAATGGAATGGGATTTGCATTTTTGTAAAAGGCGAGTATCAAGGCAGTAATCAGAGTTGCAATAACTGAAGGATCACCCAGTGAGGCTTTTTGGGTGGAGTAGAGAAATAAGACGGGTATGGTGACATTACTGGGGTTGTATTTAAGGCCCCCAAATAATCAATGGGAATTAGAGGAACAAATATGCGGAGATATTGGGGTACTTGCAGGAGCAATTGGATTGTTGTAGTAGTAGATTTAGATTTTTCTGACATTGACTGGGACTCGCATATTGTTTAGTGTTAGATGGGGTGGAATTTGTTAAATGGGTTCAGAAAACATTTCAAATCTGTATGCAGAGATACGACTCGGGAAGGGACAAATCTTGACCGACTCTTGGGAAATAAGGCAGGACAGCATAACTAAAGTGACAGAGGTGGAACCCTTTGGGACCAGTAACCATCGTTCTATTGACCTTAAAACTGTTTATTAAGAAGGACGAAATACGTCCCCAGAATCAAGTTCTAAATTGGGGCAAGGCGAATTTTGATGGAATTACACAGGATTTGCATGAGTTGATTCGAGTAGTTTGTTTTCAGGGAAAGGCAAGCGGAAGGCCTTTAAAGTGAGATAGTTAGAGGACAAGATCTATCTGTTTCTTTGAAGGGGAAGGGCAAGATTTGCAGGAATAAGGAACGCTGGAAGCCAATATATATTGAGGTTTGGACCAGAAAAAAAGGAGAAATGGCTAAGTTGCATGCAGCTGGAATCAAGGGAATTCCAAGAAGGATATAGGAGAAACAGGAGTTTACTGAGGAGAGAAATCATGAAGGGAAAGTGGGCTCGAAATAGCCGTGGGTGAGTCGGTTAAGGAGAATCCAAAGAGGTTCCTTAGGTGTACTGAAGAAAAAAGAATAGCTATAGAGAGAATAGGACTCCTCGAGGAGCATTTTGGGCATGTATATTTGGAAGTGCCAGAGATGGGCAATGTCCTCAATGAATACATCTTCTTAATGTTTACGGTGGAGAAAGAGTTTGGAAATGGGCGAAGTTAGTGGTCATATCTTGGAGACATTCCTCCCCAGCACAGAGGTGATATTGTACGCACTCTAATGTGCGAAGGCGGATCAAACTTCTGGTCCCGACAAAATACATGCAAGAAGAATTCAAGAGACCAGAGAAGAAATTTCGGGGGACCCAGCTGGCAGTATCAGTCTATGCCAGTCATGGGTGAAGTCACGAATGATTCGAGAGTAACAAATGTCGCATTCTGTTTCAACAAGGACTGCAAAAATAAAAAATCTGGGAACTGAAGGCCAACAATCCTAACATCTGGAGTCCATACGTTACTTGAGAAACTTCTGGGAGGTAATGTATGCATGAAAGTGGAAAGGCAGGGTTTGATTAGGAGAAGTCAGCATTGCTTTGTTTGTGGGAGATCATGCCTTACAAATATGTTAGAGTTCTTTGATGAATTGACCAGGAGGATTGACGATGGCAAGGCGGTTGAACTCGTCTATATTGATTTCAGTCAGGTCTTTCATATTGTCTCACGTCGACTGCTCTGGAAAATTAGATTGCATGGCATCCAGAGGAAGATGGAAGTTTGAAGCGCAATTGTCTTTATGGTCGGAAGCAGACCGTAATAGTGGAAAAATGCTCTTCCGACTGGAGGCCTTTGAATCGCGGAAGGCCTCAGGGGTCGGTGATGGGCCCACTCCTGACTGTTATCTATATTAATGATTTGAATGAGAATGTACAAATCATGATTAGCAAGATTCCAGATGACATTAAAAGAGTCAGTGAGGATGTTTGGCAGCAGAACCTGAAACATCTGTGAAAGTGGGCTCAGAAATGGAAAATGGAGTTAGGTATAGAGAAGTATGCGGTGTTGCATTTTGGAAAATCAAATCAATGTTGGATTTTCGTGGTGAATGGTCGGGCCTTAAGTGGTACAGTGAAACAGAGAGACCTTGGAGTTCAAGTGTACTATTATCTGAAAGTGTAGTCATAGATAGACAGGGCGTTGAACAATGCTTTGGGCACATTGGTGTTCATCAGTCAGGATATTGAGTATAGACGTTGGAAGCTATGTTGCATTTTTCGAGGCTGCACTTTTGGGATTGTGTTCAGTATTGAGCCAAAGTCCACTGTGAGATTCGATTCCAAATCTACAGCATGCTATGCACCAGGTTGGGCAGCTCTATGAATTATATCTCTCTGAAAATGCCACAAATTTCCTTGATACATTCCCCTCAGTCGAAGTGCACCTTAATTCTGCGATTGACACTGCCATGAAGGTCAAAGCAATCACATTTTCAGTTAGATCCAAAATTAGCTGCAGGATTCAATTCAGGGCGCTGACTGTAAGATATTTGCCGGAAAGGGAGGGTGATTTTTTTTTGAATGAACGTTTGAGGTAAAGTAACGTTGAAAGATACAATGAATTCACTGAAATTAATATATTGCATCGACTGCTCAGAATATGTTCTAATGATTATTGGGAATATAATTTCTGTTTGGTGTGACTTGTGCTCTTTTACGGTTTGAACTGGAATTCAATTGGACATGTCGCTAATTAGACTGACTTGAACAGAATCCTATTCCTTTGAGGTTCTAATCATGCAGTATGAAAGGGTGATGCTTGCATTTTGTTAGCCGAACTGTGATATAATGACAGGGAAAAGATCAATTGTTCAGGATTGGTCTTTGCATTGCGTCAGACAGCTGTGATGTCTTGACCGCTAATTTGTTGTGTTCCTCTCTCATGTGACTCCTAGATGTATTCGCATTTCTTTCTTGCAGTGATAAGACTTTCATCAGCTCTGGGACCTGAAGATATAAGAACTCCAAAGACAACTCAGAAATCATATTCCAAATCCATTCCATATTCATGACATATAGTCCACCATTCTGATCACATCTTTCAGATTATACTTCAAACTTAATTGTTAAATTCCCTCTAAGTCGGAATTACACTTTCCATCTCCGATTGATTCTTTCATGACGTTGAAAATGCAATCACTACTTCAGATACATTCCACAAATATTGGTAACATTACGTCAAGGATTGTCTCTGTATTTCAGTAAGGTTTCAGTAAAGAGTAAGTGCGGGGTAATGTGACTCCTTCAATTAATTCTGTGAAATGATTTCTGGGAGATTCGTAATTAAGGCACCACAGCAAACGGAATGCAAGGATTCAGTGGACTGATTGGCCATGATTATTGGGCCGAGGGGTTTGCATGTTGATTGGTGTGACTTGTACGTGTAGATTGTTTCAAATATAAGTTAATGGTACATGTCTAACGTTAAGTCCCTTGGAATGTGATCTTATATTTGTATGATGCCATCATGCAGAAAAGACTAGGTGATGCTTTCATTTTGTCATTCTCATTTTGAGATAGTGATTGGGATTAGGCCAGGTATTCAGGATTCTTCCCTATATTGAGACTGGCAGATGTTATGATCTCAATTGTGTGGTTCTCCTCTGTTCTGTAAGTCCGAGACACGCTTGCGTTATTTTATTGCAGTTTCAAAACTTCAAACAATTCATGGAACTGTCGGGAAAACAACTCCAACGTCCTCTGAAATATCGTCTTCCAAACCCGATTCATCTTCTGCAACATATTCAGGTTATGCCTCAATTTTGATAATTACATTCTCTCTTAGTCGGGCTGTATGTTTTCTGATAGATATTTTCGTGACATGGCAAACAATAACACCTTCTGATAGGTTTGACTGTTGTTTATAAAATTTAGTCAAGGACTATGTCCTTCAATAAGTTGCAGTGCAGTGTTGACATTGTGCAAAAGGCGTGATATATTCTGGAACCGTTTACTGGAACTCGAGCTCTGAATTCTGTACTGCAGCACATACCACTCAGAACAACAGGCCAAATATAGATTTCGTGGACTGCAACGTGTGACGGATGTGACAGAGTGACTGAGGGAAGTGCGATGTATGTACTGAGCGAAGTGAAATGTGTTGACTGAGGGGAGAGTGATGTATTCATTGAGGGAAGAGTGACGTATTGTCTAAGAAGGAAGGTATGCTCTAATCAGGTTACTGGTGTTCAGTGGTGTGATGCTGTGACTGAGTATAATTGGAAACAATGAATGAGGGGAGTGAAATGAAGTGACTGAGGAGCGTGAACTTGAGTTAACGATGATGGTGAAATGCAGTGACAGAGAGCAGTGGAAAATTGTGACAGAGGCAGCTGTCATGTCATTTGAAGTGGAAAGTGGGATGTAGTGACTGAGATAAATCGGATTAGTGGCTCATCTGTGTCGAATATCATATCAAAAATAGGTTTTACGATGTTATTGAGCATAATGCCATTTAGAGATTGAGGGAAGCGATATGCAGTGACTGAATGAATTGCGTGTTTGTGAGTGATGGTAGTGTGGTTGAATAACTGAAGTGAACGGAAGGTGATGTGTCCTTCGAATCGGCTGTGAATCTGTTGGTACCGAGACGAATGGAATTTAGTGAGTTAATACAGTAGGATGTAATAACTAAGCAGACTGTGATACAGTGACTGAGACGTGTGGACCTTGTGACTGAGAAAAGTGTGATAGAGTGACTGAGCGAAGTGGGATGTCAACAACTATGCTATAGATGTGAACGCACTTGCAGTTCAGAGCAAATGATGTTTGATTCCCTGAAAGAGATTAATTAGCCAGTATCGTCATTTTTCCAGCAAATGAACATGGTTTCATGGCCATCAATAGATTCTTCATGCCAAATATGTTCTTTTGCATCGAATTGAAATTGCACCATCTGCAGTTGGAAGATTTGAAACACGTTATCCGAAATATCTGAGTTAATAATAGTGAAAATACTACTGGGCTCTTGCCTCCATGAAATACATGGCATGTTGCGAATTATTGAGAAATATCTGAATTTTGTCACTTATCTCAAGAGGTTTGGAAAAAAAAGCAGGGATGTGCTACTGAGACTTTATAAAGCTCTGGTTAGGCCCCATTTGTAGTAAATTGTCCAGTTTTGATCCCCACATTTCAGGAAGGTCATACTGGCACTGGAACGTGTCCAGCGGAGATTCACACGGATGCTCCCTGGAATGGTAAGTCTAACATATGAGGAATGGCTGAGGATCCTTTGATTGTACTGACTGGAGTTTAGAAGATAAAGGGGAGACTTAATAGAGACGTATAAGATAATACATGGCTTGGACAGGGTGGACGCTCTGAAATTGTTTCCATTAGGCGAGGAAACTAGGAACCGTGCACACAGACTTAGAATTAGAGGGGTTCAATTAAGAACAGAAATGCAGAGACATTTCTTCAGCCAGAGGGTGGTGGGCCTGTGGAATTCATTGCCATGGAGTGCAGTGGAGGCCGGGACGTTAAATGTCTTCAAGGCAGAGATTGATAGGTTCTTGTTGTCTCGAGGAATTAAGGGCTATGGGGAGAACGCTGGTAAGTGGAGTTGAAATGCTCATCAGCCATGACTGAATGGCGGAGTGGACTCGATAGGCCAAATGGCCTTACTTCCACTCCTATTTATTATGGTCTTATGGTCTTAAAGAGTTCCATCTTTGATTCATTCTTATTCTGTATCTCCATTCCTTCAGATCCAAACACTGGTGAAAACGGGAACGACACGACATATTCAACTCAGAAACTGACAGAACGTTCTTCATCAAACAGAGCGGTGACGGCAGAAACAGGTAACAGCCAGAGCTGAATCGCTGAAAAGTATTTTTTACACAACACCAATGACTATAAACAGCGTAATGTGCCAGAGCACAGGTGGTTTAGGCAGGACGGAAATGGTGGATAAAATGTAGTGGGATTTGCATTTTTGCATAAGGCGAGTACCAAGACAGTAACCAGAGATGAAATAACTGCAGGATCACCCAGTGAGGTTTTATGGGTGGAGTAGAGAAATGAGATGGGGATGGTGACAATACTGGGGTCGTATTTTAGGCCCCCAAATAGTCAATGGGAATTAGAGGCACAAATATGCCAGGATATTGGAGAGACTTGCAAAAGCAATTGGATTGTTGTAGAAGGAGATTTTGATTTTTCTGACATAAACTGGGACTCCAAGTGTTTAGTGTTAGATGGGGTGTAATTTGTTAATTGCGTTCAGAAAACATTTCAAAGTCGGGTTATAGAGTTCCGACTCGGGAAGGGAAAAATCTTGACCGACTCTTGGGAAATAAGGCAGGACAGCATAACGAAAGTGACAGAGGTGGAACCCTTTGGGATCAGTATCCATTGTTCTATTGACCTTAAAACTGTTTATTAAGAAGAACGAAACAGGTCCCCAGAATCTAGTCCTAAATTGGGGCCAGGTGAATTTTGATGGAATTACTCAGGATTTTCAGCAGTTGGTTCGAGAGATTATTTGCAGGGAAATGCAAGTGGAAGTCGTTTAAAAGCGAGTTTGTTAGAGTCTATATGTTTCTTTGAAGGTGAAGGCAAGATTGGCAGGAATAGTCACCCCTGGAAGCCGAGATATATTGAGGCTTTTACCAGAAAAAAAAAGTAGACAAGACTCAGTTGGAGGCAGCTGGAATCAAGGGAATTCAAAAAAGGATATGGGGAAAAAAGGGGTTTACTGCGGGAGGAATTATGAGGGCAAAAATAGGCACGAATTAGCCGTGGGTGAGAGGAATATGGAGAATCCAAAAAGTTTCCTCAGATGTATTAATGGAAAAAGAATAACTAGAGTAGGAATGGGACTCCTCGAGGAGCGGACATGTATATTTGGATGTGCCAGAGACGGGCAAGGTCCTCAATGAATACTTCTTCTCGGTTTTTACTGTGGAGAAAGAGTTTGGAACTGGGCGAAATTAGTGGTCATATCGTGGGGACATTCCTTCTCAGCATAGCGGTGATATTGTATGCACTATAATGTATGAAGGTGGATAATACTTCTGATCTCGACAATATATATGCAAGAAGACTTCAACAGACCGGAGAAGAAATTGCGAGGGACCCAGCTGATATCTTTTGCATTATCATTCGCCACGGGTGAGGTCCCGGAAGACTCGACGATAAAGAATGTCGTACTCTGTTTCCATAAGGACTGCAAAGAAAAATCTGGGAACGATAGACCAAAAATGCTAACATCTGGAGTCGATAAGTTCCTTCAGAAAATTCTGGGAGATAATGTACACGTGAATTTGAAAAGACGGGGCTTGATAAGGAGCAGTCAGCATTGCTTTGTGTGTGGGAGATCATGCCTCACAAATTTGTTAGAGTTCTTTGATGAATTGACCAGGAGGATTGACGATGGCAAGGCGGTGGAACTCGTCTACATTGATTTCAGTCAGGTCTTTCATAATGTCCCACGTGGTAGACTGCTCTGGAAAGTTAGATTGCATGGAGTCCAGTGGAAGATGGCAATTTGATGCACAATTGTCTTGAGGATAGGAAGCGGACTGGGATAGTGGAAGAATGCTCTTCCGACTGGAGGCCTTTAAATCGCGGAAGGACTCAGGGGTCGGTGCTGGGCCCAATCCTGATTGTTATTTATATTAATGATTTGGATGAGAATGTACAAATCATGATTAATCAGTTTCCAGATGACACTAAAAGAGTCAGGGAGGATGTTTGACAGCAGAACTTGAAAGATCTGCGGATTTGGGCTCAGCAATGGAAAATGGAGTTAAATATAGAGAAGTGTGTAGTGTTGCATTTTGGAAAAGCGAAGCAATGTTGGATTTTCGTGGCGAATGGTAGGGTATTAAAGAGTACAGTGAAACGGAGGGTCCTTGAGGTCCAAATGCACAATTCTCTGAAAATATAGTCACAGGTAGACAGGGCGTTGAACAATGCTTTGGGCACGTTGGTATTCATCAGTCAGGTTATTGAGTATCGGCTTTGGAAGTTATGTTGCAGTTGCACAGGACGTTTTAGAGGCTGCACTTTTGGGATTGTGTTCACTATTGAGCCAAAGTCCACTGTGAGATTCTATTCCAAATGTGCTGCACCTTGTGCACCAGGGTTGTGGCATCTCTATGACTTCTATCTCTCTGATAATGCCACAAATCTCCTTGAAATATTCCCGCTCAGTCGAAAGTGCACGTTAATTCTCCGACTGACACTGTCATGAAGATCAAAGCAATCACACTTTTGGTTAGATCCACAAGCAGCTGCAGATTGAAATCAGAACACTGAGTGTAAGATGCACGTCCGAAAAGGAGTGTTTTTTTTTTAAATGAAGGTTTGAGGTAAAGTTACTTGGAAAGGTACAATTAAGTCACTCAAATGAATATATTGCACAGACTGCCGAGAATGTGTTCTAATGATGACTGTGGGTGGGTTGCGCTTCGGCGGGTCGGTGTGGACTTGTTGGGCCAAAGGGTCTGTTTCCACACTGTAAGGAATCAAATATAATCTAATCTAGCTCTGAATTGTGAAACGCAGCACATACCACTCAGAACAACAGGCGAAACTTAGAGTTCGTTGACTGCAATTATGTGACGGATGTGACAGAGTGACTGAAGGAAGTGTGATGTATGTACTGAGCGATGTGAAATTTGTTGACTGAGGAGAGAGTGATGTATTGATTGAGGGGAGATTGATATATTGAGTAAAACAAGAGATATGCATTGATCAGTTTAGAGGTGTTCAGTGGTGTGATGCTGTGACTGAGTGTAATTGGAAACATTGAATATGGGGAGTGAGATTAAGTGACTGAGGAGCGTGAACTTGAGTAAACGATGGTGGTGAAATGCAGTGATTGAGAGCAATGGAAAATTGTGAGAAAGGCAGCCGTCATGTCATTTGAGATGGAGAGTGGGATGTAGTGACTGAGGTAAATCAGATTAGTGTCTCTTCTGTGTAGAATATCATATCAGAAATAGGTTTTACTATGCTATTGAGCATAATGCCATTTAGAGATTGAGGGAAGCGATATGCAGTGACTGAATGAATTGCGTGTTAGTGAGTGATGATAGTGTGATGGAATAACTGAAGTGAATGGAAGGTGACGTGTCAAGCGAATCGATTTAATGACTGCAGTGAATCTGTTGGTACCGAGAGGAATGGAATTTCGTGAGTGAATGCAGTGGGATGTAATAACTAAGCAGGCTGTGATACAATGACTGAGACGTGTGGACCTTGTGACTGAGAAAAGTGTGATAGAGTAACTTAGTGAAGTGGGATGTCAAGAACTATGCTATAGATCTGAACACACTTATCGTTTAGAGCAGAGAGGTTTCCTTCCCTAAAAGAGATTAATAGTCAGTAGCGTCATTTTCCCAGCAAATGAACATGGTTTCATGGCCATCAATAGATTCTTCATGCCAAATATGTTCTTTTGCATCGAATTAAAATTGCACCATCTGCAGTTTGAAGATTTGAAACCAGGTATCCAGAATATCTGAATTAATAATAGTGAAAATAGTACTGGGCTTTTGCCTCCATGAAATGCATGTCACGCTGGGAATTATTGAGAAATATCTGAATTAAAGAGTTCCATCTTTGATTCATTCTTATACTGTATCTCCATTCCTCCAGATCCAAACACTGCTGAACATGGGAACGATACGACATATTCAACTATGAAACCGACAGAAAGTTATTCATCAAACAGAGCAGTGACGGCAGAAACAGGTAAAGGCCAGGGCTGTATCGCTGAAAAGTATTTTTTACACAATAGAAGCGTAATGTGCCAGAGCGCAGGTGGTTTAGGTCAGACAGAAATGGTGGATAAAGTGGAGTGGGATTTGAATTTTTGTATAAGGCGAATATCAAGACAGTAATCAGAGATGAAATAACTGAAGGATCATCCAGTGACGCTTTGTGGGTGGAGTAGAGAAATAAGACGGGGATGGTGACAATACTGGGGTTGTATTTTAGACCCCCAAATAGTCAATGGGAATTAGAGGAACAAATATGTTGGAATATTGGGGAGACTTGCATAAGCAATTGGATTGTTTCAGAAGGAGATGTTGATTTTTCTGCATCGACTGGGACTCCCATAGTGTTTAGTGTTAGATGGGGTGGAATTTGTAAAGTGCGTTCAGAAAAGATTTCAAAATCTGGATATAGAGTTCCGACTCGGGAACGGGCAAATCTTGACCGACTGTTGGGAAATAAGGCAGGACAGCATAACTAAAGTAACAGAGATGGAAACCTTTAGGACCAGTAACCATTGATCTATTGACTTTAAAACTGTTTATTAAGAAGAACGAAACACGTCCCCAGAATAAAATTTGATTCACAATTGCCTTGAAGCAGACCCAATAGAGGAAGGATGCTCTTCCGACTGGAGGCCTTTGAATCGGGGAAGGTCTCAGGGGTCGGTGCTGGGCCCATCCCTGACTGTTATCTATATTAATGATTTGAATGAGAATGTACAAAACATGATTAGTAAGTTTCCAGATGACACTAAAAGAGTCAGTGAGGATGTTTGGCAGCAGAACCTGAAACATCTGCGGAAGTGGGCTGAGAAATGGAAAATGGATTTAAATATCGAGATGTGTGCGGTGAAGCATTTTAGAAAATAAAATTAATGTTGAATTTTCGTAGTGAATGGTAGGGCCTTAGGGAGTACAGTGAAACGGAGGGACCTTGAGGTTCAAGTGCACAGTCCTCTGAAAATGTAGTCACAGGAAGACAGGGCGTTGAACAATGCTTTGAGCACATTGGTATTCATCAGTCAGGGTATTGAGTATAGACTTTGGAAGTTATGTTGCAGTTGCACAGGACGTTTTCGAGGCTGCACTTTTGAGATTGTGTTCACTATTGAGCGAAGTTCCACTGTGATATCCTATTCCAAATTTGCTGCATCTTGTGAACCAGGGTTGGGGCATCTCTATGACTCATATCTCTCTGATAATGCCTCAAATTTCCTTGAAACATTCCCTCTCAGTCAAAAGTGCACGTTAATTCTCTGACTGACACTGTCATGAAGATCAAAGCAATCACACTTTTGGTAAGCTCCACAAGCAGCTGCAGGATTGAAATCAGATAGCAGAGTGCAAGATGCACGTCCAAAAAGGAGTGTAATTTTTTTTTAATATGTAGGTTTGAGGTAAAGTTACTTGGAGAGGTACAATGAAGTCACTGAAATGATAATATTGCACCGACTGCGGAGAATATGTTCTAATGATGACTGTGAATAGAATCTTTTTTTTGGTGTGACTTGTGCAATTTGACTGTTTGAAGTGAAATGCAATTGGAGATGTCGCTAATTAGAGTGCCTTGAAACAGAATCCTATTCCTTTGATGTTCTTATCACGAAGCAGGACTGGGTGATCATTGCATTTTGTTCGCCTAACTGTGATATATTGATCGGGAAAAGACCAATTGTTCAGAATTGGTCTGTATGTTGAGAAAGACAGCTGTGATGTCTTGACCGCTAATTAGTCGTGTTCCTCTTTCATGTGACTCCGAGATGTATTCGCATTTCTTTCTTGCAGTGATAAGACTTTCATCAGCTCTGGGACCTGAAGATATAAGAACTCCAAAGTCCACTGAGAAATCGTCTTCCAAATCCATTCCATATTTATGACATATAGTCCACCATTCTGATTGCATCTCTCAGATTACACTTCAAACTTACTTGTTAAATCCCCTCTTAGTCGGAATTACACTTTCCATCTCCGATTGATTCTTGCATGATGTTAAAAATGCAAACACTACTTCAGATACATTCCATAAAGATGGGTAACGTTACGTCAAGGATTGTCTCTGTACTTCAGTAAGGTTTCAGTACTGAGTAAGTGCGGGGTGATGTGACTTTATTCAATTAATTCTGTGGAATTATTTCTGGGAGATTCGTAATTAAGGCACCACAGCAAACGGAATGCAAGGATTCAGTGGAATGATTGGCAATGATTATTGGGCGGAGGGCTTTGCATGTTGATTGCTGTGATTTGTCCGTGTAGATTGTTTCAAATATAAGTTAATGGGACATGTCTAACGTTACGTCCCTTGTAATTTGATCCTATTTTTGTATGATGTCATCATGCAGCTAGGACTGGATGATGCTTACATTTTGTCATCGTCATTTTGACGTAGTTACTGGGGTAGGGCCAGGTATTCAGGATTCTTCTCTATATTGAGACTGGTAGATGTACTGCCCTCAACTGAGTGGTTCTCCTCTGTTCTGTATGTCCGAGACACACTTGCATTATTTTATTGCAGTTCCAAAACTTCAAACAATTCATGGAACTGTCGGTAAACCAACTCCCACGTCCTCTGAAATATGGTCTTCCAAACCCGATTCATCTTCTGCACCAGGGAGTACTCGTATTCAGGTTATGCCTCAATTTTGATTTTTAAATTCTCTCAAAGTTGGTCTGGAAGTTTTCTGATAGATATTTTCGTGACATGGAAAACAAGAAAACCTTCTGATAGGTTTGACTGTTGCTTATAAGATTTAGTCAAGGACTATATCCTTCAGTAAGTTGCTGTGCAGAGTGGACACTGTGCAATAGGCGTGATATATTCTGAAACCGTTTACTGGAACTCTAGTTCTGAGTTGTGAACTGCAGCACATACCACTCAGAACAACAGGCCAAACTTCGAGTTCGTGGACTGCAATTGTGTGACGGATGTGACAGAGTTACTGAGGGAAGTGCGATGTATGTACTGAGCGAAGTGAAATGTGTTGACAGAGGAGAGAGTGATGTATTCATTGGGGGGTGGTAGTGACGTATTGAATAAGAAAAGAGGTATCCGTTGACCAGGTTAGTGGTGTTCAGCAGTGTGATGCTGTGACTGAGTATAATTGGAAACAATGAATGAGGGGAGTGAGATGAAGTGACTGAGGAGCGTGAACTTGAGTAAACGATAGTGGTGAAATGGAGTGACTGAGATCAGTGGAAAATTGTGACAGAGGCAGCTCTCATGTCATTTGAGGTGGAGAGTGGAATGTAGTGACTGAGGTAAATCGGATTAGTGGCTCATCTGTGTCAAATGTCATTTCAAAAAAAGGTTTTACGATGTTATTGAGATTAATGACATTTAGAGATTGAGGGAAGCGTTATGCAGTGACTGAATGAACTGCGTGTTCGTGAGAGACGATAGTGTGATTGAATAACTGAAGTGAACGGAAGGTGATGCATCAAGCGAATCGATTAAATGACTGCAGTGAATCTGTTGGTACCGAGAGGAATGGAATTTCGTGAATTAATGCAGTGGGATGTAATAACTAAGCAGCCTGCGATACAGTGACTGAGACGTGTGGACCTTGTGATTGAGAAAAGTGTGATAGAGTCACTTAGCGAAGTGGGATGTAAAGAACTATGCCATAGATCTGTACGCACTTCCAGTTCAGAGCAGATGAGGTTTCCTTCCCTGATAGAGATTAATTAGTCCGTACCGTAATTTTTCCAGCAACTGAACATGGTTTCATGTCCATCAATAGATTCTTCATGCCAAATACGTTCTTTGCATCGAATTAAAATTGCACCATCTGCAGTTTGGAGATTTGAAATCAGGTATCCAGAATATCTGAATTAATAATATTGAAAATATTACGGAGCTCTTGCCTCCATGAAATACATGTCACGCTGGGAATTATTGAGAAATGTCTGAATTAAAGAGTTCCATCTTTGATTCATTCTTATACTGTATCTCCATTCCTTCAGATCCAAACACTGCTGAACATGGGGACGACACGACATATTCAACTCAGAAACCGACACAAAGTTCTTCATCAAACAGAGCAGTGGCGGCAGAAACAGGTAACAGCCAGAGCTGAATCGCTGAAAAGTACTTTTTACACAATAGCAATGACGAAAAGCAGCGTAATGTGCCCGAGCACAGGTGGTTTAGGTAGGACAGAAGTGGTGGAAAGAAGGGAGTGGAATCTGCATTTTTGGTTAGGATAGTATCTATGCAGTAATCAGAGATGTTATAACTGAAGGATCACCCAGCGAAGCTTTGTTGGTTTGTGTAGAGAAATAAGAAGGGGATGGTGACATTTCTGAGGTCGTATTTTCGGCCACCAAATAGTCAATGGGAATTAGAGGAATAAATATACTGAGATATTGGGGAGACCTGCAGGAGCAATTGGATTGTTATAGTCGGAGATTTTGATTTTTCTGACATACACTGGGACTCCCATAGTGTTTAGTGTTAGATGGGGTGGAATTTATTAAGTGCATTCTGAAAACATTTCAAAATCTGGATATAGAGTTCTGACTCCAGAAGGGACAAATCTTGACCGACTCTTGAGAAATAAATCAGGACAGCATAACTAAAGTGACAGAGATGGAACCCTTTGGGACCAGTAAGCATTGTTATATTGACCTTAAAATATGTTTGTTAAAAAGTATGAAACCAGTCCCCAGAATCAAGTCTTAAATTGGACCAAGGCGAATTTTGATGGAATTACTCAGAATTTTCAGGAGTTGGTTCGAGAGTTTATTTGCAGGGAAAGGCAAGTGGAAGTCCTTTCAAAGCGAACTGGTTAGTGTCTATATGTTTCTGTGAAGGTGAAGGGCAAGATTGGCAGGAATAAGCAATCCTGGAAGCCTAGATATATTGATGCTTTGACCAGAAGAAAAGGAGGCATGGCTCAGTTGCAGGCAGCTGGAATCAAGGGAATTCCTCGAAGGATATAGCAGAAACAGGAGTTTACTGAGGGAGGAATCATGAGGGCGAAAAGGGGCATGAATTAGCCGTGGTTGAGAGGAATATGGAGAATCCAAAATGGTTCCTTGGGTGCATTAAAGGAAAAAGAATAACGAGAGAAAGATTAAGACTCGTCGATGAGCGGACATGTTTGTTTGGATGTGCCAGAGACGCGCAAGGTCCTCAATGAATACTTCTTCTCTATTTTTACTGTGGAGAAAGAATTTGGAACTGGGCGAAATTTGTGCTCGTATCTTGGGGACATTCCTTCTCAGCATAGCGGTGATATTGTATGCACTATAATGTTTGAAGGTGCATGAAACTTCCAGTCCTGCCGAAATATATGCAAGAAGACTTCAAGATACTGGAGAAGAAATTGCGAGGGACCCAGCTGATACCTTTTGCATCATCATTCGCCACGGGTGAGGTCCTGGAAGCCTCGAGGGTAAAGAATGTCGTACTCTGTTTCCATAATGAATACAAAGAAAAATCTGGGAACTATAGACCAATAATGCTAACATCTGGAGTCGATAAGTTCCTTCTGAAAATTCTGGCAGATAATCTATATGTGAATGTGGTAAGAAGGGATGGATTAGAGCAGTCAGCATTGTTTTGTATCTGGGATATCATGCCTCACAAATTTGTTAGATTTCTGTGATGAATTTACCGGGAGGATTGACGATGGCAAGTCTATTGAACTCGTCTATATTGATTTCAGTCAGGTCTTTCATAATGTTCCACGTGGTAGACTGCTCTGGAAAGTTAGATTGCATGGAATCCAGAGGAAGATGGCAATTTGATGCACAATTGCCTTGATGGTAGGAAGCAGGCCTCAGGGATCGGTGCTCAGCCTATTTCTGACTGTTATCTATATTAATGATTTGAATGAGAATGTACAAATTATGATTGGTAAGTTTCCAGATGACAGTAGAAAAGCCAGTGAGGATGTTTGGCAGCAGAACCTGAAAGATCTGCGGAAGTGGGCTCAGAAATGGAAAATGGAGTTCAATATAGAGAAGTGTGTGGGTTTGCATTTTGGAAAATCAAATCAATGTTGGATTTTCGTGTTGAATGATAGGGCTTTAAGTAGTACAGTGAAACAGAGGGTCCATGGGGTTCAAGTGCACGATTCTCTGAAAGTGTTGTCACAGGTAGACAGGGCGTTGAACAATGCTTTGGGCACGTTGGTGTTCATCAGTCAGGGTATTGAGTATAGACGTTGGAAGCTATGTTGCAGTTGCACTGGACGTTTTCGAGGCTGTACTTTTGTGATTGTGTTCAGTGTTGAGCGAAAGTCCACTATGAGATTCTGTTTTAAATCTGCTGAATCTTATGCACAAGATTGGGGCAGCTCTATGATTTATATCTCTCTGAAAATGCCTCAAATTTCCTTGATACATTCCCTCTCAGTCGAAGTCCACGTTAATTCTGCGATTGACCCTGCCATGAAGGTCAAAGCAATTACAATTTCAGTTAGATCCAAAAGTAGATGCATGATTGAATTCAGGGCACTGAGTGTAAGATGCATGTCCAAAAGGGAGTGCGATTTTTTTGAATGTAAGTTTGACGCAAAGTAACGTTGAAAGGGACAATGAATTCACTGAAATGAATGTGTTGCATCGACTGCTGAGAATATCTTCCAATGATTATTGGGAATAGAACTTCTTTTTGGTGTGACTAGTGCAGTTTGACTGTTTGAAGTAAAATGCAATTGGACATGTCGCTAATTAGAGTGTCTTGAACAGAATCCTATTCCTTTGATGTTCCTATCATGCAGTGTAAAAGGGTGATGCTTGCATTTTATTTGTCTGTGATTGTTGTTAGGGAAAAGATCATTTTTGCAGGATTGGTCTTGACATTGGGATAGACAGCTGCGATGTCTTGACCGCTTATTTGTTGTCTCTCTCTCATGTGACTCCTAGATGTATCAGCATTTCTTTCTTGCAGTGACAAGACTTTCATCTGCTCTGGAAACTGTAGATATAAAAACTCCAAGTCCACTGCGAAATCGTCTTCCAAATCCATTCCGTATTTGTAACATATAGTCCACCATTCTGGTCAAATCTCTCCAATTACACAGCATTCAGTGACCAAGTTCGTGGTGTTCAGTCGTCTGATGTTGTGACTGAGAATAGTTGGAAACACTGAGTCAGGGGAGGGTGATTGAGTGACTGAGGAGACAGAGGTTGATTAACTGATGCTGTTGAAATATCGTGATGTAGTGCAGTGGAATATTGTATCAGTGGAAGCTGTCATGTCCTTTGAGAAGGAGAGTGGGAGCCGTGACTGAGGCATATTAGATAAGTTATTCCCGTGTCTGGAATGTCATGTCTGAAATTAGTTTTACATTGTGATTGATAGGGTAGTGTCATTTAGACATTGTGGGAAGCGTTATGAAGTGACTGAGTGATGGAAAATGCTGTGACTGAAGGAAGTACGTGTTTGTGAGTGATTGTAATGTGATTGAATAACTGAGGAGAGTAGAAGGTGTTGCCTCAATTGAATGGATCAAAAGATTGCAGCGAATCTGTCGGTACAGAGGGGGGATAGAATTTCTTGAGTTAAAGCAGTGGGATGCCATGACTAAGCAGACTGCGATTCAGTGACTGTGACGTTATGACTGAAGTAAGTGTGATAGAGTGACTGAGCGAAGTGGGATGTCAGTCACGTTCCTGTAGATTTGATCTCACTTGTAGGCGAGAGCAGATGAGGGTTTCTTCCCAGAAGAGATTAATTAGCCTGTAGTGTAATCCTTTTTTCAGCAAATGAACATGGTTTTATGGCCATCAGTTGAATCTTCATTACAGATATATTATTTTTCATCGATTCCACCAACTGCAGTGTGAAGATTGAAAACAGGTCTCCAAAGCATTCGCAGTTTCTCTGGATTAATAATTCAATGAAAATACTGTTGCATTCTTGCCTCCATGAAATACATGGCACGATGGGAATCATTGCAAAATGTCTGAATTAATGAGTTCCATCTTTGAATCATTCTTATACTGTATCTCCATTCCTTCAGATCCAAACACTGCTGAACATGGGGACGACACGACATATTCAACTCAGAAGCCGATGGAAAGTTCATCATCAAACAGAGCAGTGACGGCAGAAACAGGTAACATACCGGAGCTGAATCCCTGTAATGTTTTCTTTATGCAATAGCAATTAATACAAGCAGCGTATTGTTCCAGGGTACAGGTGGTTTGGGCGGAACAGAAGTGGTGGAAAGAAGGGAATGAGATTTGCATTTTTGTTAAGGCAAGTATCACAGCAGTAATCAGAGATGTGACAACTGAAGGATCACCCAGTAATGCACGCCCGAAAGGGAGTGTGTTTTTTTTTGAATGAATGTTTGAGGTAAAGTTACTAGGAAGGGTGCAATGAAGTCACTGAAATGAATATGTTGCCCAACTGCCGGAAATATGTTCCAATGACTATTGCGAGTAGGATTTTATTTTGGCATGACTTGTGGAATTTGTCTCTTTGGAGTGGGCTGCAATTGCAGTTGTCGTGAATTAGAGTGCCTTTAAACAGAACCCTATTCCTTTTGATGCTCTTATAATGAAGTAAGGACTCGGCAATGCCTGTATTTTTTTAGCCTAACTGTGATATATTGACAGGGAAAAGATATTTTTTTCTGGATTGGCCTTTATATTGAGATGGACAGCTGTGACGTCTTGAGCACTAAATTGTTATGTTCCTTTTTCATGCGACTCCTAGATATATTTGCATTTCTTTCTTGCAGTGAGGAGACTTCCAACAACTCTGGGACCTGAAGATACAAAATCCCCAAAGTTCACTGAGAAATCGTCTTCCAAATTCATTCCATCTTTTGTAACACGTAATCCATCACTCTGATCACATCTCTCAGATTACACTTCAAAGTTAATTGCAAATTGCCCCTTAGTCGGATTTACACTTTCAATTTCCGATTGATCCTTTCATGACGTCAAAAATGCAAACACTACTTCAGATACTTTCTACAAATGTCTGGAACATTACGTCAAACACTGTCTCTTTTCCTCACTAACATTTCAGTACACAGCAAGTGCAGGGTATCGTGACTTTTTTCAGTGACTTCGGTGGATTGACGTTTCTGGGAGATGCGCAATTAAGGCTTCACAGGAAATGTAATGAAAGGATTCACTGGAATCATCGGCTATGAATATTGCATGTTGACAACTGTGACATGTCAGCGTTGATTGTTTGTAATAAAAGTTCTTGGAACATGTCTAACGCTATGAGCCTTGGAATTTGAACGCATTATTTGGATATTGTCATCATGCAGATAGGACTGGGTGATGCTTGCATTTTGTTGTTCTAACTTTGATGAAATGCCTGGGATGAGGCTAGGTATCCAGGACTCTTCTCTATATTCACACTGATGTTGCCAGGATTGGAGGATTTGATCGATAGGGAGAGGCTGAACAGGCTGGAGCTGTTTTCGCTGGAGCGTCGGAAGCTAAGTGGTGACTTTATTGAGGTTTACAAAATGATGAGTGCCATGGATAGGATAAATAGGCAAAGCCTTTTCCCTGCAGTCGGGGAGTCCAGAATTCGAGGGCATATGTTTAGGGTGAAAGGGGAAAAGATATAAAAGACGCCTACGGGGTAGCTTTTTCATTCGGAGGGTGCTGCATGAATGGAATGAGCTGCCAAAGGAAGTGGTGGAGGCTGTTACAATTGTAACATTTAAGAGGAATGTGGATGAGCATATGAATAGGGAGGGTTTGGAGGGATATGGGCCAGGTGCTGGCAGACGGGAATAGATTGGGTTGGGATATCTGGTCGGCATGGATGTGTTGGACCGGAGGGTCCGTTTCCTTGCTGTACATCTCTATGACTTATCATGCCCGCTATTATGTGGTGCTCCTCTTTTCCGTAACTCCCAGAGATTCTTGCATTCTTTTATTGTAGTTCCACGTTTCCAACAAGTCATGGAACAGCAGTTAAAGCAATTCAATCATCCTCTGAAAGATAGTCATCCAAACCGTTGCATCTTCTGCACCAGGGAGTACGTATACTCGGATTATCCCCCAAATTTGTTTATTAAATTCTCTCTTAGTCTGATTGGATGTTTTCCAATTGGTATTTTTGTTCCATTGGAAGCAATATCACCAATAGGTCTGACAGTTGGCTGAAAGGTTGTGCCAAGGACCCTGTCTTTCCTTCAGTAAGTTGGTATGCAGTGTGGAAAGGGTATGGTGTAGTCTGACACAATTTATTAGAACAAGAGCTCTGAATTGTGAACCACGGCACATCCCACTAAGAAGAACAGGTCATACTGAGAGTTCACGAACTGCAAACATGTGACTTCTGTGACGGAAGTGAAATGTATTGACTGAGGGGAGAGTGACTTATTAACTGAGAAGAAAAGTATGCAGTGACTAAGGGCGTGATGTTCAGTAATGTGAATGAGCATAGTTTGAAACAACGAATGAGGGGAGGGTGATTGACTGAGGAGAGGGAGAGATGGATTAACTGATGGGGTGAAATGCAGTGACTGAGAGCACTGAAATATTGTGACAGAGGAAACTGTCATGTCATTTGAGGTGGAGACTGGGATGCAATGACTGAGGTGTGTAGGATTAGTGGCTCCTGTGTGTAAGATGTCATGTCTGAAATTAGTTTTGTGACGTGATTGAGGGTAGTGCCATTTAGAAATTGAGGGAAGTGATTGCAAAGACTGAGGGAAGAAGGATGCAGTGACAGAGGGAATTGCGTGTTTATAAATGATGGTAGTGCGATTGAATAACTGTGATGAATGGAAGATGAGTCAAGCAAATTGATTAAATGGCTGTGCTGAATCGATAGCTACTGAGGGGAATACAATTCACGAGTTAAGGCAGTGGGATATACTAACTGAAGGTGATGTATACGGTAAGCCTTGTAGTTTCTTGGGAAACTGTTATCCTGTTCTTTCGGAAGGCCATATTTGTAATTAAGGCAGCGTGAGTTTTTCACTTTGTCAATCTTGTCTGTGACGTAGTGACTGCGATCAGGCCGATTATTCACAATTGCTCATGTTGAGGACGTCCTTCGTGATTACCCACACTCCTTTATGTTGTGTTTCCCCTTAGTATTGCTTCTAGCCATGTGTTTTCATTCCTTCATTGCACTTTCAAATGTTTCAGCAACTCGGGGATCTAAAGGTCGAAAAATTCCAAAGGCCACTCAGATATTTTCTTTCAAATCTTCTACAACAGATATTATGACTCCATTGTTATCTCTCAGATTATTCTCCAACATTGATTCTTAAGAGAGGAAAGAGAAGTACGGCACAGGAACAGGCCCTTCAGCCTTCCAATCCTTTGCAAATCATCATGCCCTCTCTGAAGTTAAAAACCGAATCGTCATCCCTTATTTGGTCTGTATTTCTGTATTTCCCACCAGTTCTGGTAACCATCCAAATGCCACTGAAATGTCGCCCATGTGACTGCTTCTGTAACCTTTTCCGGGAGCGCACACCCATCTCCAACTCCTCTATGCAACAAAAACCCCTTTGTACATTTCACCATCTCACACTGAGTCTGTGACCCCCTTGTAATTGAAACAAAGGACAAAGAACATTTACAGCCCAGGAACAGGCCCTTCAGCTCTCCACACCTGAGCCGATACAAACGTACTGTCTAAACCTGTCGGTCAATATCTAAGCATCTGTATCTCTCTGTTCCCCACCTTCGCATGCATCTGTCCAGATGCATCGTAAATGAATCTACCGTGCCTGCCTCTACCACCTCTGCTGACAACACATTCCAAACACCCACCACCTTCTGTGTGAAGAACATGCCACGTGTATCCCCCTTAAACGTTCCACCTCTCACCTTGAAATCGTGACCCCTCGTTGTGGAATCCTTCACCTTGGGAAACAGCTTGTCTCTATCCACCCGTCGATAGCCTTCATGAATTTATAAATCTCAATCAGGTCCCCCATAATCTCCTTTTGTCTCATGAAAATAAACCGAACCGCCTCAACCTCTCTTCATAGCTAGCTCCTTCCATACCAGGCAACATCCTGGTAAACCTTCTTTGCACCCTCTCCAAAGCGTCCACATCCTTTTGGTAATGTGGTGACCAGAACTGTAACACAGTATTCCAAATGCTGTACAATTTTAACACGACTTGCGAGCTCTTATACTCAACACCCCTTCCAATGAACGAAAGCATACTATATGCCTTCTTGACCACGCTGTCCACCTGTGCAGCAACATTCATGGTACAATGAACCTGCACTCCCAGATCTCCCTGCCCATCAACTTTTCCCAACGCTCTTCAATTCATCACACTAACGCTCTCGAATTAGTCTTGCCTAAATGCATCACCTCACATTTATCTGGATTGAAGTTCATCTGCCATTTTTCGGATCAACTCGCCAGTCAATCTATATCCTCCTGTACTTTTTCACAGGCCCCAATGCATTCTGCTACTATCTCAGTCTTTGTGTCATCTGCAAACTTGCTGATCATGCCAACAGTGCCCTCTTCTGGAACATCTATGTATATGACAAAAAACAGTGGCTCCAACACTGACTCCTGTGGAACAACACTGAACACTTTTCTCCATTTCGAGAAACTCCCTCTAGCGAATACACTTTGTCTCCTGTTGCTCAATCAGTTGTTTATCCTCCTAGCTGGAACACCCTGCAAACCATGTGACTTCACTTTCTCCAATAGTCTACCATTGGGAATCTTATCAAACGCCAAACTAAAATTCATGTCTCTGACATCAACAGCCCCTCCTTCATCTATCAATTTGTTCACTTCTTCGAAGAACTCTATTAAGTTGGTAAGGCACGACCTCCCCGCACAAAACCATGTTGCCTATCACTGATAAGCCCGTTATTTTCTAAATATAAACAGATCCAATCTCTCAGTACTTACTCCAGCAATTTTCCCAACACCGAAATCAGGCTCACTGGTCTTTAGTTATATATTCGCACTACCCTTCTTCTTCAGGGGTATAACCTTCCTGTCCTCAGGCACCTCACCTGTATTTAAGAAGGCCACAAATATATCTGTCAGGGCTCCAGTTATTTCGTCTCTCACCTCCCTCAGCAACCTTGTATAGATGCCATCAGGCCCTGCAGATTTGTCCACCTTAATTACCTCTAGCCTATCCAACATCTCTTTCCTACTTATGTCAACGGGATCCAGAAGAATCAAACTTCTATCTCTAATCCCAAGATTCATGTTCCTCTCCTCAGTGAACACTGATGCAAAGCAATCATTCAGAATCTCACCCATTCTGCCAGGTTCGACACACAGCCTTCCTTCATTATTGTTTAGTGGACCGATCCTTTCTCTAGTGACCCACTTGCTTCTTATATAAGAATTAAACGCTTGGGATTCTCCTTAATTCTGTAGTTCATGACCACTTTTAGTCCGCTGAATGCTCGTTTAAGACTAGTCTTATTCTTCCTATATTCCTCCAGCGCCTGTTCTGTTCTTAGCTGCCCAGATCTTATGGACGCTTCCCTTTTCCTTTCAGCTAGTCGTACATTTTTTCCTGTCATCTACAGTTCACGAATGTTTCCCTTCGTACCCTTCAACGTTTATGCCTATCTCACACTATCTTTAACCTATCTTTGAAAGCCGACCACATATCAAATGTAGACTTCCCTTCAAATAGCTGTGTTCAAACCACAGTTCAGAGATCCGGCCTAATTTTGATATAATTGGCCTTGGCCCAGTTTAGTACTCTTCGCTTAGGACCACTCTCATCTTTATCTCAGAATATTCTAAAATTTACAGAATTGTGGTCACTGTTCCCAAAGTAATCCCCCATTGAAACATCTACCACCTGTCCTGGCTCATTCCGCAGTACCAGATCCAATATGGCCCCTTCCCTCATCGGACTGTTGACATACTGCTCTAGAAAACTCTCCTACGCCCTTCTTACAAATTCTACCCCACCCAGACCTCTGACGCTATGTGTATCCCAGTTAATGTTCAGAAAATTAAAATCGCCCATCACCACTAAACTAATGCCTCTACATCCTTCCATAATCAGTTTACTATTTGTTCTTCTATCTCAAGCTCATTGTTGGGAGGCCTGTAATACAAACCCAACAATGTAACTGCACCTTTATTATTTCTCAGTTCCACCCATAATGCCTCACTGCCTACTATCTCCATAGTGTCCTCCTTTAGCACAGCCGTGAGATGATCCCTGACGAGCAATGGAACTCCACCGCCCCTCTTTTATTCCCCCCTCTCCTGTATGAAGCGTCTATAACCTGGAACATTCACTTGCTAATCATCATGCCCTTCCTTCAACCAAGTCTCTGTGATTGCAATAACATCATACTCCCCGGCACCAATCCAAACTCTAAGTTCATCTGCCTTATACGCTATACTCCTTGCATGAAAGTAGATGCATTTCAGGCCACCAGTTCTTTTGACTTTATCCATTCCCTGCCTACTCTTCCCTTTATTAATGCTATCTTCATGATGCTTACAGTCTCGAGTTGCCACCTCGTTGCCTACTTGTTTTCTCTTCTGGTTCCCAGTCCCCTGGCACATTAGTTTTAAAACCTTCCAATAGCAGTAGCAAACCCCCACCCTCCCCCCCCCCCCCCCCAGACATTGGTTCCGGCCTGGTTCAGATGTCCATCCATTTTATAATAGTCTTGCCTTCCCCAGAAGCGGTCTCAGTGCCCAACAAATCTGAAGACCTTCAAAATGGAGGAAAAAAACCCTGACTAGTAAATACTCTAGGAATCGAAATTACCTGTCCTTTGTGCTGTATAGCATTCTATCTCGGCCAATCACCAGAATTTCATTTAAACTTTTCCTTTGATTTAAGTTTTCATGTGATTAAGAGATGAGAAGTGTCAGGATAAATCCTCAAAAAATTGTGTGATTGAGACTATGACTCAGTGCAGATTTCACTAAGAGTTAAAAGAGGGTTAAACACGAACAACATGCACTTGATCTGGTTTTGTGATGCGTATATCATAGGAACAGACCAATCAGTTGAAATTTAAACCCTGCATGTGCTTCCTGTTATTCTCCTTCTTCTAGCCCTGACCTTCTCTTCTTTCTCACTCAGGTCCTTAATCAGATTATGCATTGTACCAATTATTTCAGATAATTCATAGCTTTAAAGGAGCTTCCAGGCTCTGTGTAATGTTTATATTGCAGATTTGTTGTCAAAATTATATCGATCACGTCAATCTACATTCTCTCCTCTCTCTCACCTCTTCTTCACCCACTCCATACTGTTAACGTCCTACCTTTGCTCCATCACACTGGCACCTGTTCCTGATTACATGATCGTCTAACGACCTGTTGAATGTTTCAACTGAGCCGAAAGTCTTCACTCTTCTCGATGGTTCATCCCAAGTCCTAACTCCTCCTGTTGTATTTTATATAACGTTTGGAACCATGTTTAAAACAGTGTCCACTGGTTTTACGGCCAGTTATCACGAGTAAGAGATTCACTCCATCCACTTCAACCAAACTGTGATTGTAAAAATCTTCACTCATCCTCTTCTGCAGCTTGTCCTGTTCAATGGAGTATACAGAAGGCTCCAGTTTGACAGTCGCTGCCAGTTGTTTGATTTGAAGTCACAGCCACAGTGATTTAATCGGGTCATTTGATCTTGTTGTCTCGCGTCATAACCATCTCGTTTGGTATGGTGTTGATGTCGTTCCTATATGCATTTAGTAAACCTGATAAACATAACCTCTGTGTAAAGCTCTAACCCTGTGTTCCAGCATATCTAATTCTCCGACAACCCGTTCCAACATGTTATTTTCTTACTCTGTCGGTATTTCCATTCTCGGTCCATATTCAAATCTTTACACCCATCATAATCTTGACAGCTCTCTTTACATCTCTGTACCACTAGTTTTTTGCTCAATCCATGTCTCACGTGTTTGTCTTTCATTCCAGAATCAACAAACCCTGCAACAAAACCATCTACTGAGTGCAAACGAGCAGATGATGAACATTTAACACCAGGTATCCAAAAGCTGCTGAGAGGAGAAATTCAACTTAATTGTTTCAGGCATTAACTTTAGAAATACTCCGTCTCTCACATAATCATTGGGGGTTCGTAATTGAAACTCTCCATGAGCCTGCTATACACATGCCCACTCCAAGGAGGTACACTTAAGACTCCCAATATAAGAAATAGTTGAAGAATTTCTACAACACAGGATTAGCCTTTCGTCCTCTATTGTCAGCACAATTTCTTTGAAAAAACAAATCAATCAAGATTCCTTGTAAATGACCTACCCGCCACTCCAGCAGTAACCAGCAGTGCAAGAAAGTTGCTCTTGAATCGCTATATTATCCAATGCCGTCGCTCCCGAACCTATCCTCTTGATTTGCTTTTCGTTCTTTTCCAGTAACTCCACGTTTTCAGTTTGAGCCTGTTGTTGCATGAGATGGAATAGTGCTCCTGTCCATTCCCCGGATCAATACTGTCCACGTCCATAATGATTTTGAAAATGTCTTGATCTTCACCTCTCCAAAAAGAACAGTCCGAGATGAACAAAGTTATCTATGTTATTGAAGTGCAGTGGCAGCAGATCCATTCTTGCAAATCTTTCCCTGTTCCTATCTAATGTCACGGTCTCACTCTGAATGTCCGCCACCCATAATTGGATGTAATCATCCACTGAATGCTGAAAGCATGTCTTACACAGTTTCATGGAGAAAGTGAGGACAGCAGATGCTGGAGATCAGAGCTGAAAATGTGTTGCTGGAAAAGCGCAGCAAGTCAGGCAGCATCCAACGAGCATGAGAATCGATGTTTTGGGCATAAGCCCTGCTTCAGGAATGATTCCTGAAGAAGGGCTCATGCCAGAAACGTCGATTCTCCTGCTCTTTCGATGCTGCCTGACGTGCTGCGGTTTTCCAGCAACACATTTTCAGCTTACACAGCTTCATCACAACTTCTTTGATCTTCCGCTCTATGCGACCATTAATGAAGTCAAGATAGAATCATAGAACCCTTACAGTGCAGACCAATTCCACATCAACCCTCTGATGAGTATCACAACCATAATCTATTATTCACATTTCCCCTGAATAATGCACCTCACCTACACATTCTTCAACAAAATGGGTAATTACCAAGGCCAGTTCACTTAACCGGCACATCTTTGGACTGTGGGAGGAAAAGTGACATATACAGAGGAAACCCACACAGAGAGGGGAGATGATGCAAATCGCACACAGACAGTCGCCTGAAGCTGGAATCGAAACTGGCACTCTGGAATTATACAGGTGCAGTGCTAACCACTGATTCATTGTGCCATGCAATTAAGCACCTGTGCCAACCAAAGTGTTTTAATCGCTCCTAGCATACTTTAGATTTGTGAAATTGCACATATTATTCTCTGTACTTCTGATACTTTTTAAAATGTTTGTGGCGCCTTACCTTGAGAATATTTCTCAGCTATTAATCATATTCGGGGTTTTGACGTGTTGAAGCTGAGTCCATATCCCCTCAACATTTTAGTGATGCTGGATTTGTCAGAGAAAGATTGTGAACATCTCAATGGCCATGCTCAAGTAATGTACGTTGGCAGGAACAAGCTGGACACTTCTGACTATCTTGAAAAGGTAAGAGGTTTGTTCTGCACTTATACTCAGTTTCTTCAACCCCTGATTAAATTATCACAGTCAGCATTAACTGATCATCCGTAGTTGTAAATTTTAGCACATCATGGGCTGCATCGTCAACATATCCCGCGATGGTTTTGGTAAAATGCCACTGACGAGTCTTCACTTTCTGATTCAGTGATGAACGGTCATTGATGGATTGGGAGAACGTTCCTCAAAACATAACATCCATATGAAGGGATTCGTCAGCCAATGATGGGACAGAAGTTCTCCTTCTTTTAGACAAAATGGATATCAATGGTGAAAGGGGTTTGGTGATGTCTCCTAAGTTCGTTCTGTCAGTTGCAGTATAACTGCAATTCCTCATTTTCCTACCCCATTCCTCACCGAAAAATTATATCTCTCCCCAGGTACAGATGATGCTGAAAGATCATATCCCATGCAAGAATCTGCTGTCAAAACCTGAAAAAAGGGGAAAAAGCCCTAATGACCAGTAAAGTGAAGAATATTCAGTGGTTGCGTAACAACTGAGAACTGGATCAATGAGTAGGATGTAGTCGGGGTAGGGCATTGGTGGACTGGAATTGTTTAGTGAAAGTGTTTGTGATATTGAGTGGCGTATGTGTGATTGCGCTGGTGATGGGGTTTTTATGTACTGTGGAATGTGCATTATTGTGTCCGTGAAGACACTTTTCATACACTGTGGAGGGTGAATTATTGTGTTTGTACACATGCTGGCTTATTGTGTTGGTGAAGGGATATATGATATGGTGTTGGGTGTGCATCTGTCATGTTTGTTGGAGTATTTCACATATTAGACTTTTACAGGGGAAGAAGGAAGATGTGAACACTGTGAAAACTCGGGACCTGTAGAGAAAAACAAAGTCAATCTCCATTCTTTTCTTTTACTTTACAGGCAACAGGGCAATCACAAGGGCTCCCCTTCCAATAAAAAAAGACGAATTCTTAATTCATGCTGCCTTTGGATAAGAGACAGGAATGGACACATGTCATTCCTCTCAAAGGACTGTAGAAACAAATTAAAGAGAGGGGTTAATGGTAAATTATTTTTAAAAGGAACAGATGTGATTGCACTTCGTTCCATTCTCCAGAGAATGATTTTCTTGTCCCTTCTTCCAACTCAAACAGGAAGAAACTTTATTTTATTAACAGGTTTGAAGGTGTGAATTTAATTCAAGCATTCCGAGAGTTTTTATTCTGTATGGGCTCACTCAGACTATTAGTATGGGAGGCTGCAAAGGAGAAAAATTGACATGTCTGCATTAGCACGTTGCCAATATATTGGAGGAAGTTCAGCAGGGACTAGGGCTTGCCTCATGAAGAATGCAGCATGGCAGGACACAGCTGGAAGGATTAGCTCTGAATGGAGGCTGCATGAGCCCGTGTTGCTGACTGTGAGCAACCAGGTCGAGCAATATTTATGATTGAGAGAGGCATGGTCTGGGTGATGAGGAAACAGGTGTCTCCCTTCAACTAAGGGATACAAAAAATGGGCACATTGTTTTACCATGAAATACAGGATGGTCACAGGGGAATTCCTGATAAAAAAGAAAACCCAGAAGTGGTTTTGAAACGCTTTGTCTTGGAGAGTAGCCGACTTTTCGCCAATACTTGCATGAACACTAGTGTCATAATTTTCAAGGCTATTGGTCGAGTGCGCAAGTGGGACCCCTTTGGTTTTGGTATAGCTAAGATAGCAGAGATTCGATGGATCAAAGTGCCTCTTCTGCATCGTGTTATTCTAAGATTCTATGAAAGAGGTTGGGAGACATGGGACTTTGCACGAGTAAGGACTCACATAAGATCACCAGAGATTGCAACATATTTGAAGAATGTCCGGTCGCAGCCGTAATGTAAGTGGTATTTTAATAGAAAATAAAACAGATTTGAGAGTGAATTAAAAATCAATGTTTATAACAGAGAAATGAACATCAACACTTGGGCTCATAGACATTAAAATTTTATCACAAAAATGTTGCACACAACAGTCACTTGCGAATTTCTCTTCCATCCATTTCAATGTTTCATTTGTTAAAAGCTGGTCTCTGGAAATATAAGGAAACCTATCAAAAAAAAGCTATTTTATTAAACTTTGCTGAGACAATACACGGCAAAAAAGTCTGACAAGTCATTCAGAGGAGCAAGCATAATTAATCAGATATTGTATCGATTTCTAAAATTCTTTCCTCAGCATTATACTTACCAAAACTGTTCATCCATTTGACAACTTCCTGCTGTACGTTTGAAGATGTCAACTGGATTTGATAAATTAGCTGAATACCTGGAACATTACTCTGCAAATTAAATGAACACTGATCGAAACATATTGAAGCATCAATTCAAATTTCATAGTTTTAAGAATTTTGGTTTGTTTGTGTATTTCGTTAAGTTTGCTTAATAAATGAATGAAGTCTCAACTTCACTTCAGCAACTCACTGTGTTTTGGAACTGCATTATTTGGATCTCGTGTATATTGATTTTGGTAATGCATTTCATAAGTTTTCCCATGGCAGGCTCATTCAGGAAGAAAGTAGAAGAGATGCAGGGAATCCTGTCTGCGTGGATGCTGAATTCACTGGCCCATAGAACACAAATGATGGTGGTAGACAGGAAATATTCAGGCTGGAGGTCAGTAATCGTGGTGTTATACAGGGATCGGTTCTGGGACCTTTGCTTTAGATGATGTTTTAGAAATGACTTGGACGAGGAAGTGGAAGGTTGGGTGAGTTTGTCCATGACACGAATGTTGGTGAATTTGTGACCAGTGTGGAGGGTTGTTGTAGTTTGCTACGGGACATTGACACGATGCAGAAATGGGCTGATAAATGGCAGATGGAGTTTGAACAAGAAAAGTATGAAGTCCTTTACTTTGGAAGGTTGAATGTGAATGCAGAATATCGGGTCAAAGGCAGGATGCTTTGCAGTGTGGAGGAACAGAGAGATCTGGGGATCCATGTGCATAGGTCCTCAAAGTTGCCACCCAAGATGATAGAGTTCGTAAGAAGGCATATGTTATGCTTGCTTTTATTCGCAGGGAGATTGTCTTTAAGAGCTGCGAAGCTATGCTTCAGATCGAAAGATTTCTGGTTAGACTACATTCGTAATATTGTGTTCAGTTCTGGTCGCCTCATTATAGGAACGAAGTGGAAGTTTTAGAGATGGCCCTGGGGAGATTTACCAAGAAGCTGCCTGACTGGAGCGGTTGTCTTATGAAGGAAGGTTGATAGCTTTTCTCACTGGAGTGAAGACGGATGACAGCTGACTTGATCGAGTTGGACAAGACGTTTAGAGGCTTGGATACAGTGGATGGACCGAGACTTCTTCCAAGGCCAGAAAATTCTATCATGATAGGCCATAATTTTAGTGTTATTGGGAGAAGCTTTATGGAGATGTCAGAGGTAGTTTCTTTACTCGAAGAGTGGTGGGGGTGTGGGTCGCACAACCAGCAGTTGTCGTACCGTCAGATACATGAGGGAGATTTAAGCGACTCACGGATAGACACATGGAAGTTAATACAATGAAGGTATGTAGGTTAGTCTGATCAGAGAATAAGATAAAATGTCGGCACAACATCAACGGCCAATGGACCTGTACAGTGATATACTCTTCTGTATTCTATGTTTTATGTTGTATATTCAAAGACTTTCATTCTCCTGAAATATTTTATGACTCGTGACTCCAATACCTCGCTGACTGGTGTTGGGCTACACAGGAACTCAAATCCGCAAATCTGCCTTAGAAAGACACCAGCTGATGTATTTTGCTGCTAGACATTAACTCTTGCCTCCTTCTCTATTCAAGAGACACTTCCCACACTGAGAGTCTTGCTTTTACAAGCGTGTAGTTTACAAATTCAATGACACCCATGTGTCAAATAGATACAGCAGTTAACATGGATGTTACAGCCGTGTGTATGAGTACAATAGTGGCTATCAAGGATGGGACATGGAAATGGAAGTTATCTTTCAATGACACTCCACTCCACAACTAAGGCAGAGCAAACCATATCTTTAAGCAATACAGAGGAGGACCATTGCCCCAAAATGCCTGAACTGGTAAAGATACAAAAACTGTGAACGTGACCCACTTTCCAGAAATGGGGCTCAGCCTTGAATTTTACGAAAATGTAAATGCAGATTTGTAAGGCTTGTGAGGGGGCCGGTCTCAACATTCCTCTCAGACAGGGCAAGTCAGACACCCAGGACCTCATGTCAAAAGTTTTGTTTTCTTCGAATCTTCTCTGAAGTCGTTAACTTTCTTTTTAAAATTAGACCTCTCATTATTCGCGGGTGGAGCCAATGTCTGATTACAGATGCAGAGCCATTCAGGCAGGATGCTTTGCCTTGGATTGTCTGAGAGTTTTCCGATCATTGCTGAAGTTTCATTCGTTTAGAGAAATGAGGATTATGTGATCACCCTGCTGATTTGTGCCTAGTCGATGATGGGGATATTTGGGAATCAGCAGATAATTTAATCAATATAATATCGCGAGCCTCACAATCCATCTTGAACGATATGCAAGGAACGTAATTAATGGGTAACCTGTGGTTGTAAAACGTCTGCTCTTCCAGAAGGTTGTAGAAGAAGTGTTGCAAAAAATGATAACATGCAATGTTAAGTTACTTGGGTTTTGACTAATTTCTAAGTTTGGGTAGAGCATTGATTCACCATTTAAAAACAAAAAATAGGAAATCACAATAAATCATTCACTATTCCTCGGTGGCAAGATGCAGATATTGGCATACGACAGGATCAGGTCTCAGGGGCCAACTCTTTTCAATCAATATTGCTGAATTGGATGAGGAGATAGAAAAAAAACAGAGAGAGGCAAAAAGAAAAATGCTGATGACGCAAAAAACAGTGGGGAATCGAGCCGCATTAAATAAACAAGACATTTATAGATGAGTTTGGATTGCTGTAGTGATTGGCCTAAAAATTGGCTGATGGATTATACCGCGGATATATTTGAAATTATGTCTTTTAGAAGTCAACGTACTGTTTAAATCTGGAAAGAAACAATTAAAGATTCCTTTCATGCAGACAAATGAGAGGGATACCAACCCTTTCTGACTTGAGACTTGTGGATTCTGGAAATCCTTTGAGAATCCGGCGCCGATCTGTGTATCCTCGTGCATATGTGAGCAGGTATAGCAGTACATATGTAAGCTAAATATAATGCTGGCATTTGATGCTGACTTACTTAACCTCCACGATTCTTTAGTGCGGCTGCATTAGAAGAATTAAGTGCAGTCGTGGGAACAGAGGAGGTGTGCATGTTTATTGGAGGCAAATCAGGGAACCTTCACGAAATTGGTTTCAGAGATGTGTGGGTTTGTCTTACGAAGAGAGATTTAACAGTTTAGCCATTTACTCTCTGGATGAACAAGGTATGCGTAGAGATGATAATACTTCATGTACAAAGAGAGGCCATAGATTTTTGATGGGAGCGGTGAAGTTAAAATGAAACCATGAGCTGACGTGACTTCTCTCAAAGCAACATAAACATGTGGAATTATGCGCAATGTTCATACCTGTGCACATGAAAGGCGAGAAATGTAAGCCGCAGAAACGTAAACATCCAATAATTATGTTCAATCGCAATTACTGTGATCAATTCGGAGGTTGGTCCAAGTCTTTTTATTTTCGATTTTATCTTTCAATTTTGAAATGCCTTACAAATGCTGCAAAAGGATACTTCAGGGCGCTTTTCAATTGTTCTCTGAATTTTGAATGTGTTATAGCTTAATAAGCTATGTTTGTGCAGCAACTCATGATTGGTAACATCAAGCCCATTCCTAACACAAAGAAAGGTAACTTTATCGAATAATATTGCTTTCATTTCCAGGTATTATGAAATATTATCTCTGACAATAACAGAATGAAATTTCACGAATAACAAATAGCAAAATGATCCATTCTTTAGGTTCATCATTTCTGAGTCATTTCTATTCGCCCCACTCTACTGGTCACCAAGATGTGTTCCAACAGAATCAGGATAAATGGAGCACACTGTTTATAATATGATGTATAAATTCAATTGTTCTTCAGATCACAGATACCTAAATGAGAAATTACATTTTATAAAACCATGGGTTGTTCGTCAAATAATACATATCTGGTTACAAGAAATAGCAGAAATCATTCTTCAACAGATTCAGAACAGTTACTGCCCCCAAAATCAAAATCGTCAACAGGTAACTTTGAGCAAGTGAAACAAAGAGAAAAGTGATGTATGAATGATTGTGGCATTTCCTGTTTAATTCCAAATATCAACATTGAAACATTTATTAATATTTTATTACAGAAATGTACTGATGGATTTTTTTTTTCCGTCATGCAATGTAAACTATGAATACATATTAGAAATTGCAAATGTGTTTCAAGTGGAATAACCTAAGAATAAAATCGTTTTATTGGATCAGAAAACAAAACACTTTTAAGATATCCCTGTAGAACACGACTAAGAAAATGACATTAATTCAGTTGGCAACTCACAATAAGGAGCAGAAATAAGACAGACCTGCTGATTGTGGAAGTATGAAAGACAAACAGAAGTGACTGGAGAAACTCAGCTGGTCTAGCAGTATCTGTGGAGAAAAAACACTGTCAAGTTTCGAGTATAGTGTCATGTTTTCAAATCAATGTTGAATAATTAAACTTCAATTAAAACCGTAAGGATGATGAACAGTAGCACGGTATTTGATTCCACCAGCTTGCACTGTCAATCATGAAGTTCATGACTGGTCAGAAAACCCTCACGTACACATTACATCCAGTTTCTCATCAGTGTTTATTCCCCTACTGACGAATAACCTATCTATCTCAGCCAGAGATATACAAATTTACCTTCTGGACAATGCTTTGTCACAGTAAGGAGCTCCAAATAGACAGGAACTATGAGAGAAGAAATTCCTCCTCATTCCAGCGTTATGGTGGTTGAGTGAAGACCAAAGTCTGGATGCCCATATAAGAATGGACCCTTCACACTCTTTCAGCAATATTAGAGTCATAAAGTCATAGAAATTACAGCATGGAAACAGCTCCTTCGGTCCAACCCGTCCATGCCAACAAGCTATCCCAACCCAATCTAGTCCCACCTGCCAGCAACCGGCCCAAATCCCTCCAAACCCTTCTTATTCATATATCCATCTAAATGTCTCTTAAATGTTGCAATGATACCAGCCTCCACCACTTCCGCTGGCAGCTCATTCCATACACGTACGACCCTCTGCATGAAAACGTTGCCCCTTAGGTCTCTTTTATATCATTCCCCTCTCACCCTAAACCTATGCCCTCTAGTTCTGGACTCCCCGATCCAAGGGAAAAGAATTTATCTATTTATCCTATTCATGCCACTCATAATTACGTAAACCTTTTATAAGGTCACCCCTCAGCCGACAATAGTCCAGGGAAAATAGCCTCAGCCTGTCCAGCCTCTCCCTATAGCTCAAATCCTCCAACGCTGGCAACTTGTTTTCTGAACCCTTTCAAGTTTCCCAACATATTTCCGACAGGAAGGAGACCAGAATTGCACACAATATTCCAACAGTGGCCTAAACAATGTCCTGTTCAGCTGCAACATGACCTCCTGTACTCAATTCTCTGACCACGGTGGCACAGTGCTTATCACCGCTGCCTCACAGTTCCAGAGACCCGGGTTCAAATCCCGCCTCAGGCGACTGACTGCGTGGAGTTTGCACATTCTCCCTGTGTCTGCGTGGGTTTGCTTCGGTTTCCTCCCACAGTCCAAAAATGTGCAGGTTAGGTGAATTGGCCAAGCTAAACTGCCCATAGGGTTAGATAAATGGGTAAGTGTCGGGGAATGGGTCTGGGCGGGTTGCATTTCGGCCGGTCAGTGTGGACTTGTTGGGCCGAAGGGCCTGTTTCCGCACTGTAAGCAATCTAATCTAATCATAAAGGAAAGCATACCAAACTCCTTCACTATTGTATCTATCAGCGACGCCACATTCAAAGAGCTATGAACCTGCACTCCAAGGTCTCTTTGTTCAGCAACACTCCCTAGGACCTTACCATTAAGTTTATAAGTGCTACTAAGATTTTCTTTCCCAAAATGCAGCACTTCACATTTATCTGAATTAAACTCCATCTGCCACTTCTCAGCATATCTGGTTCAGATCCTGTTGTAATCTGAGATAACCCTCTTCGTTGTCCACGATACCTCCAATTTTGGTATCATCTGCAAACTTATTAACTGTACCTCTTATGCATGTATCCAAATCATTTATATAAATGACACAATGTAGAGGACCCAGCACTGATCTTGTGGCACTCCACTGGTCACAGGCCTCCAGTCTGAAAAACAAACCTCCACCAGCACTCTCTGTCTTTTACCTTTGAGCCAGTTTTGTATTCAAGTGGCTAGATCTCCCTGTATTCCATGAGATCTAACCTTGCTAATCATATAAGTCACATCTACCACTCTGCTCACATCAATCTTCTTTTGTCTCTCTTCTATAAACACAATCAAGTTTGTAAGATATGATTCCAACACACAAAGCCATGTTGACTGTCCCTAATCAGTCCTAGCCTTTCCAACTACATGTGCATCCTGTCTCTCAGGATTCCCTAGAATAACTTGCCCACCACCGAAGTCAGGCTCACTGAACTATAATTCACTGGCTTGTCTTTACCGCCCTTCTTCAACAGTGGCACCACGTTTGCCAACCTTTCGTCTTCCAGCACCTCAGCTGTCACTATCGATGATGCAAATATCTCAGCAAGAGGCCCAGCAATCACTTGTCTGGCTTGCCACAGAGTTTTCGGGTACAGCTGATCAGGTCCTGGGGATTTATCCACCTTTACCCGTTTCAGCACTTCCTCCTTTGTAATCTGGGCATTTTGCAAGATGTCACCATCTATTTCCCTACAGTCTATATCTTCTGTATCCCTTTCCACAGTAAATACTGATGCAAAATATTCATTTAGTATCTCCCCCATTTTCTGTGGCTCCACACAATGGCCGCCTTGCTGATCTTTGTGTGGGGGCCTATTCTCTCCCTAGTTACCCTTTTGTCCTCAATATATTTGGCAAAACCCCTTCGATTCTCCTTAATTCTATTTGCCAAAGCTACCTCAAGTCTCCTTTTTGCTCTTCTGATTTCCCTCTTAAGTATATTCCTATTTCCTTCACACTCTTCTAAGGATTCACTCGAGCTGTCCTGTTTATACCTGACATATGCTTTCTTCTTTTTCTTAACAAAACCCTCAATTTCTTTAATCATCCAGCATTCCCTATACCTGCCAGCCTTCCCTTTCACCCTGACAGGAATATACTTCTCTGGATTCTTGTTATCTCATTTCTGAAGGTTTCCCATTTTCCAGCCGTCCTTTACCTGCGAACATCTGCCTCCAATCAGCTTTCAAAAGTTCTTGCCTCATACCGTCAAAATCGGCCTTTCTCCAATTTAGAATTTGAACTTTCAGATCTTGTGTTTCCTTTTCCATCATTATTTCAAAATGCATAGAATTATGGTCGCTGGCGACAAAGTGCCCCCACCACACCCCCTCCTTGGCCGACATCTCAGTCACCTGCCCTGCCTTATTTCCCAGAGTGGTCAAGTTTTGCACCCTCTCTCGTAGGTACATCCACATACTGAATCAGAAAACTGTCTTGTACACACTTAAGAAATTCCTCTCCATATAAACCTGTAGCACTATGACAGTCCAGGTCGATGTTTGGAAAGTTAATATCACCTGCGATAACTATTATTCTTACAGATAGCTAAGATCTCCTTACAAGTTTGTTTCTCAGTTTCCCTCCGACTATTAGGGGGTCGATAATACAATCACAATAAGGTGATCATCCCTTTCTTATCTCTCAGTTCCATCCAAATAACTTCCCTGGATGTATTTCCAGGAATATCTCCTCTACCTCTGTTCCAGGATACAAATGTTACAGGAAGGATAGAAAGGGAGGCAAGAGAAGAGGGTGTGTGTGGCAATTTTGATAAGGGATCGCATTACAGCTGCGCTGAGGGAGGATATTCCCAGAAATATATCCAGGGAAGTTATTTGGATGGAACTGAGAAATAAGAAAGGGATGATCACCTGATTGTGATTGTATTATCGACCCCCTAATGGTCAGAGGGAAATTGAGAAACGAACTTTTAAGGAGATCTCAGCCAGCTATCTGTAAGAAAAATAGGGTAGTTATGGGAGGGGTTTTTAACTTTCCAAACATCGACTGGGACTGCCATAGTGCTACAGGTTTATATGGAGAGGAATTTCTTAAGTGTGTACAAGACAGTTTTCTGATTCAGTATGTGATTACCTACTAGAGAAGGTGCAAAACTTGACCTACTCTTGGGAAATAAGGCAGGGCTGGTGACTGAGGTGTCGGGGGTGGGGAGCACTTTGGGGCCAGCGACCGTAATTCTATTCGTTTTGATCTAGTGATGGAAAAGGATAGACCAGATCTAAAACTTCAATTTTAAATTGAAGAAAGGCCAATTTTGACGGTATTATGGAAGAACTTTCGAAAGCTGATTGGAGGCAGATGTTCACAGGTAACGGGACGGTTGGATACTGGGAAGCCTTCAGAAATTAGATAAGAAGAATCCAGAGAAGTATATTCCTTTCAGGGTGAAAGGGAAGTCTGACAGGTATAGGGAATGCTGGATGACTAAAGAAATTGAGGGTTTGCTTCAGAAAAAGAAGAAAGCATATGTCAAGTACAGACAGGATAGATGGAGTGAATCCTGCGAAGAGTATGAAGGAAATCAGGAGGGCAAAAATGGGACATGAGATAGCTTTGGCAAATAGAATTAAGGAGAATGGAAGGGGATTTTACAAATATATTAAGGACAAAAGAGTAACTAGGGAGAGAATAGGCCCCCTCAAAGATCAGCAAGGCGGCCTTTGTGTGGAGCCACAGAAAATGGGGGATATACTAAATTAATACTTTGCATCAGTGTTTACTGTGGAAAAGGATATGGAAGATATAGACTGCAGGGAAGTAGATGGTGACATCTTGCAAAATGCCAAGATTACAAAGGAGAAAGTGCTGAAACGGGTAAAGGTGGATAAATCCCCAGGACCTGAACAGGTGTACCCAAGAACTCTGTGGGAAGCTAGGGAAGTGATTGCTGGGCCTCTTGCTGAGATATTTGTATCATGAATAGTGACAGGTGTGGTGCCGGAAGACTGGAGGTTGGCAAACGTGGTGCAACTGTTTAAGAAGGGCGTTAAAGATCAGCCAGGGAACTATACACCAGTGAGCCTGACGTCGGGGGTGGACAAGTTACTGGAGGGAATCCTGAGAGATAGGATGTGCATGCATTTGGAAAGGACTGATTAGGGATAGTCAACATGGCTTTGTGCGAGGGAAATCACATCTTACAAACTTGATTGAGTTTATAGAAGAGAACAAAAAAGAAGATTGATGTGGGCAGAGTGGTAGATGTGACTTATATGGACTTCAGCAAGGTGTTCGACAAGGTTCCCCATGGGAGACTGTATATCAAGGTTAGATCTCATGGAATACAGGGAGATCTAGCCATTTGGATACTGAACTGACTCAAAGGTGAAAGACAGAGGGTGGTGGTGTAGGGTTGTCTTACAGACTGGAGGTCTGTGACCAGTGGAGTGCCACAAGGATCAGTGCTGTGTCCTCTACATTTTGTCATTTACATTAATGATTTAGATGCGAGCATAAGAGGTACAGTTAGCAAGTTTGCAGATGATACCAAAATTGGAGGTGTAGTCGACAACGAAGAGGGTTACCTCAGATTACAACAGGATCTGGACCAAATGGGCTGAGAAGTGGCAGATGGAGTTTAATTCAGATAAATGCGAGGTGCTTCATTTTGGGAAAGCAAATCTTAGTAGAACGTATACACTTAATGGTAAGGTCCTAGGGAGTGTTGCTGAACAAAGAGATCTTGGAGTCCATGTTCATGGCTCTTTGAAAGTGGCGTTGCAGATAAATGGGATAGCAAAGAAGGCGTTTGGTAGGCTTTCCTTTATGATTAGATTAGATTGCTTACAGTGTGGAAACAGGCCCGGCCAAAATGCAACCCGCCCAGACCGATTCCCCTACATTTACCCCTTTATCTAACCCTATGGGCAGTTTAGCTTGGCCAATTCACCTAACCTGCACATTTTTGGACTGTGGGAAGAAACCGAAGCAAACCCACGCAGATGCAGGGAGAATGTGCAAACTCCACACAGTCAATTCCCACCTCACAGAATGAGGTGGGAATTGAACCCGGGTCTCTGGAACTGTGAGGCAGCAGTGATATGCATTGTGCCACCGTGGTCAGAGTATTGAGTACAAGAGTTGGGACGTCAAGTTGCGACTGTACAGGACATTGGTTAGGCCGCTGTTGGAATATTGTGTGCAATTCTGGTCTCCTTCCTGTCGGAAATATGTTGTGAAACTTGGAAGGGTTCAGAAAATATGTTGCCAGCGTTGGAGGATTTGAGCTATAGGGAGTGGCTGAACAGACTGGGGCTATTTTCCCTGGAGCATTGGAGGCTGAGAGGTGACCTTATAAAGGTTTACACAATTATGAGTGGCATGGATAGGATAAATAGGTAAATTCTTTTCCCTGGGGTTGGGGAGTCCAGAACCACAGGGCATAGGTTTAGGGTGAGAGGAGAAAGATATAAAACAGGCCTAAGGGGCAATGTTTTCACGTAGAAGGTGGTGCGTGCATGGAATGGGCTGCCTGCGGAAGTGGTGGAGGCTGATACAATTGCAACATTTAAGAGACATTTGGATGGGTATATGAATAAGAAGGGTTTGGAGGGATATGGACTAGGTGCTGGCAGGTGGGACTAGATTGGGTTGGGATATCTTGTTGGCATGGACGGGTTGGTCTGAAGGGTCTGTTTCCATGCTGTACATTTCTATGACTCTATGACTCTAATATTGCTGAAAGAATGTGAAGGGTCCATTCTTAAATGGGCATCCAGACTTTGGTCTTCACTCAACCAACTTAACGCTGGAATGAGGAGGAATTTCTTCTCTCATAGTTCCTGTCTATTTGGAGCTCCTTACTGTGACAAAGCATTGTCCAGAAGGTAAATTTGTATATCTCTGGCTGAGATAGATAGATTATTAGTCAGTAGGGGAATAAACACTGATGAGAAACTGGATGTAATGTGTACGTGAGAATTGTCTGACCAGTCATGACCTTCATGATTGACAGTGCAAGCTGGTGGAATCAAATACCGTGCTACTGTTCATCATCCTTACGGTTTTAATTGAAGTTTAATTATTCAACATTGATTTGAAAACATGACACTATACTCGAAACTTGACAACGTTTTTTCTCCACAGATACTGCTAGACCAGCTGAGTTTCTCCAGTCACTTCTGTTTGTCTTTCATACTTCCACAATCAGCAGGTCTGTCTTATTTCTGCTCCTTACTGTGAGTTGTCCAACTGAATTAATGTCATTTTCTTAGTCGTGTACTACAGTGATACCTTAAAAGTGTTTTGTTTACTGATCAATTAAAACGTTTTTAATCTTTCGTTATCCCACTTGAAACACATCTGCAATTTCTAATATGTTTTCATGAGTTAACATTGTTTGACTGAAAAAAAATCCATCAGTACCTTACTATATAAAATATTAATTAATGTTTCAATTTTGATATTGTAAGTAAAGAGCTGTGAATGTTGATATTCAGAATTAAACAGAAAATGCCACAATCATTCATACATAACTTCTCTCTTTGTTTCACTTGCTCAGTTACCTGTTGACGATTTTGATTCTGGGGGCAGTAACAGTTCTAAATCTTCTGAAGAATATTTTCTGGTTTCTTTCCAGATTTAAATAGTACGTCGTCTTCCTAAAGACATAACTTTACACTTATCTGCAGGAAAATCCATCAGCCAGTTTGCAGGCCAATCACTACAGCAATCCAAACTCATCTATAAATGTCTTGTTTATTTAATGCGGCTCAATTCCCCACTGTTTTTGAGTCACCAGCATTTTTCTTTTTCCCTCTCTCTGTTTTTTTTTTCTATCTCCTCACTCCTCATTCAATTCAGCAATATTGATTGCAAATAGTTGGCCCCTGAGACCTGAACCTGTCGTATGCCAATATCTGCATCTTGCCACCGAGGAAAGTGAATGATTTATTGTGATTTTCTATTTTCTGTTTTTAAATGGTGAATCAATCCTCTACCCTAGAAATTAGTCAAAACCCCAAATAACTTAACATTGCATGTTATCATTTTTTGCAGCACTTCTTCAACAATCTTCTGGAAGAGCAGACGTTTTACAACCACATTTTACCCATTAATTACGTTCTTTGCATGTCGTTCAAGATGAATTGTGAGGCTCAGTATATTATTTTGATTAACTTATCTGCTGAATCCCAAACATCCCCATCATCGACTAGGCACAAAGTAGCAGGGTGATCACATAATCCTCATTTGTCTAAACGGATGAAACTTCAGCAATGATCAGAAAACTCTCAGACAATCCAAGGCAAAGCATCCTGCCTGAATGGCCCTGCATCTATAATCAGACACTTGCTCCACCCCCGAACATCAGTTGCAGCAATGCACAGCCTGCAGCAGGTGCAATGAGGAAAATCTTAGCTCAATTCGAAGCCAGTACCACCATTATCTGCAAGGAAAGAGCACTAGATATGTAGGAACATAGTCTCCTGTAATTTCATCTTTACTGATGAGGTTTGGCGGAAAATGGAAAGGGTGAAAAGAATGATGCGATTCCTCTAAAGGGGACGGTTAACTAATGAGAGGTCTAATTTTAAAAAGAAAGTTAGTGGCTTTAGAGAAATTTCGAAGAAAACAAAACTTTTGACATGAGGTCCTGGGTGTCTGACTTGCCCTGTCTGAGAGGAATGTTGAGACTGGCGCCCTCACAAACCTTAGAAATCTGCATTTACATTTTCATAACGTTCAAGGCTGAGGCCCATTTCTGGAAAGTGGGTCACGTTCACAGTTTTTGTATCTTTACCAGTTCAGGCATTCTGGGGCAACGGTCCTCCTCTGTAATGCTTAAAGATATGGTTTGCTCTGCCTTAGTTGTGGAGTGGAGTGTCATTGAAAGATAACTGCCATTTCCATGTCCCATCCTTGATAGCCACTATTGTACTTAAACACACGGCTGTAATATTCATGTTAACTGCTGTGTCTATTTGAAACATGTGTGTCATTGAATTTGTTAACTACACTCTTGAAAAAGCAAGACTCTCAGTGTGGGATGCGTCTCTTGGAAATAGAAGGAGGAGAGAGTTATGATCTAGCAGCAAAATACATCAGCTGGTGTCTTTCTAAGGCAGATTTGCGGATTTGAGTTCATGTGTAACCCAACACCAAACAGCGAGGGGTTGGAGTCACGAGTCATAAAATATTTCAGGAGAATGAAAGTCTTTGTTTATACAAGCATAAAACATAGAATACAGAAGAGTATATCACTGTACAGGTCCATCGGCCGTTGATGTTGTGCTGACATTATATCTTATTCTATGATCAGACTAACCTACACACCTTCATTGTATTAACTTCCATGTGTCTATCCGTGAGTCGCTTAAATCTCCCTCATGTATCTGACTGTACTACAACTGCTGGTTGTGCGTCCCACACACCCACCACTCTTCAAGTAAAGAACCTACCTCTGACATCTCCATAAAGCTTCTCCCAATAACTCTAAAATTATGGCCTATCATGATAGAATTTTCTGGCCTTGGAAGAAGTCTCTGTCCATCCACTGTATCCAAGCCTCTAAACATCTTGTCCAACTCGATCAAGTCAGCTCTCATCCGTCTTCACTCCAGTGAGAAAAGCCATCAACCTTCCTTCATAAGACATCCGCTCCAGGCAGACAGCTTCTTGGTAAATCTCCCCAGGGCCATCTCTAAAACTTCCACATCGTTCCTATAATGAGGCGACCAGAAATGAACACAATATTACACATGTAGTCTAACCACAAATCTTTTGATCTGAAGCATAGCTACGCAGCTCATAAAGACAATCTCCCTGCGAATGAAAGCAAGCATAACATATGCCTTCTTACGAACTCTAACATCTTGAGTGGCAACTTTGAGGACCTATGCACATGGATCCCCAGATCCCTCTGTTCCGCCACACTGCAAAGCATCCTGCCTTTAACCCTTTTTTCTGCATTCACATTCAACCTTCCAAAGTGAAGGACTTCATTCTTTTCTAGTTCAAACTCCATCTGCCATTTATCAGCCATTTCTGCATCATGTCAATGTCCCGTAGCAACCTACAACAACCCTCCACACTGGTCACAAATTCACCAACATTCGTGTCATGGACAAACTCACCCAACCTTCCACCGCCTCGTCCAAGTCATTTCTAAAACATCATCCAAAGCAGTGGTCCCAGAACCGATCCCTGTATGACACCACCGATTACTGACCTCCAGCCTGAATATTTCCTGTCTACCACCATCATTTGTGTTCTATGGGCCAGTGAATTCAGCATCCACACAGACAGGCTTCCCTGCATCTCTTCTTCTTTCTTCCTGAATGAGCCTGCCATGGGAAAACTTACGAAATGCATTACCAAAATCAATATACACGAGATCCAAGTAATGCAGTTTGAAAACACAGTGAGTTGCGGAAGTGAAGTTGAGACTCATTCATTTATTAAGCAAACTTAACGAAATACACAAACAAATCAAAATTCTTAAAACTATGAAATTTGAATTGATGCTTCAATATGTTTCGATCAGTGTTCATTTAATTTGCAGAGTAATGTTCCAGGTATTTAGCTAATTTATCAAATCCAGGTGACATCTTCAAACGTACAGCAGGAAGTTGTCAAATGGATGAACAGTTTTGATAAGGATATGCTGAGGAAAGAATTTTAGAAATCGATACAATATCTGATTAATTATGCTTGCTCCTCTGAATGACTCGTCAGACTTTTTTTGCCGTGTACTGTCTCAGCAAAGTTTATTTTTTTTTGATATGTTTCCTTATATTTCCAAAGACCAGCTTTTAACAAATGAAACATTGAAATGAATGGAAGAGAAATTCGCAAGTGACTGTTGTGTGCAACATTTTTGTGATAAAATTTTAATGTCTATGAGCCCAAGTGTTGATGTTCGTTTATCTGTTATAAACCTATTGATTTTTAATTCACTCTCAAATCTGTTTTATTTTCTATTAAAATATCATTTACATTACGGCTGCGATCAGACATTCTTGTTGCAATTTCTGGTGATCTTATATGAGTCCTTACTTGTGCAAAGTCCCATGTCTCCCAACCTCTTTCATAGAATCTTAGAATAACACAATGCGGAAGAGGCACCTTGATCCATCGAATCTCTGCTAACTTAGCTGTACCATATCAAAAGGGGTCCCACTTGCACACTCGGCCAATAGCCTTGACAATTATGACACTAGTGTTCATGCAAGTGTGGCTAAAAGTCGACTACTCTCCAAGGCAAAGCGTTTCAGATTACCACCACTTCTGGTTTCTCTTTTTGGTCAGGAATTCCCCTGTGACCATCCTGTATTTCATGGTAAAACAATGTGCCCATTTAGTCGAAGGGAGACACTTGTTTCCTCATCACAACGACCATGCCTCTCTCAATCGTACAGACTGCTCGACCTGGTTTCTCACAGTAAGCAACACGGGCTTATGCAGCCTCCATTCAGAGCTGTTCCTTCCAGCTGTGTACTGCCATGCTACATTCTTCATGAGGCAAGCCCTAGTCCCTGCTGAACTTCCTCCAATATACTGGCAACGTGCTAATGCAGACGTGTCAATTTTGCTCCTTTGCAGCCTCCCTTACTAATAGTCTCAGTGAGCCCATACAGAACAAAAACTCTTGGAATTCTGCAATTAAATTCACACCCTCATATTTGTTAATGAAGTAAAGTTTCTTCCTGTTTGAGTTAGAAGAAGCGACAAAAAAATCGTCCTCTGGAGAACGGCATTAAGTGCAATCACAACTGTTCCTTTTAAAAATAATTTACCATTATCCCCACTCTTCAAATTGTTTCTACAGTCTTTTGAGAGGAATGACATGTGTCTATTCCTGTGTATTATCCAAAGGCAGCATAAATTAAGAATTCACCATTTTTTTTTATTGGAAGGGTCCCCTTGTGATTGCCCTGTTGTCTGTAAAGTAAAAGAAAAGAATCGAGATTGACTTTGTTTTTCTCTGCAGGTCCCGAGTTTTCACACGGTTCACATATTCCTTCTTCCCCTGTACAAGTCTAATGTGCGAAATACTCCAACAAACACGAAAGATGCACACCCAACACCATATCATATATCCCTTCACCAACACAATATGCCATACCTCTCACAATATTAAAAGCATGTTTACAAACACAATAATCCACCCTCTACAGTGTATGAAAAGTGTCTTTACGGACACAATAATGCACATTTCACAGTACATAAAAACCCCATCACCAACGCAATCACACACACGCCACACAATATCACAAACACCTTCACCAAACAATTCCAGTCCACCAATTCCCTATCCCGACTACATCCTACTCATTGATCCAGTTCTCAGTTGTTATGCAACCACTCAATATTCTTCACTTTAGTGGTCATTAGGGCTTTTTCCCGTTTCTTTCGACTTTAACAGCCGATTCTTGCATGGGAGATGATCTTTCAGCATCATCTGTACCTGGGGAGAGATGCAATTTTTCGGTGAGGAATCGGGTATGAAAATGAAGAATTGCAGTTATACTGCAACTGACAGAATGAACTCAGGAGACATCACCAAACCCCTTTCACCATTGATATCAATTTTGTCTAGAAGAATGAGAACTCCTGTCCCATCAATGACTGACGATTCCCTTCATATGGATGTTACATTATGAGGAACTGTCTCCCAATCCATCAATGACAGTTTATCACTGAATCAGAAGGTGAAGACTCGTCAGTGCTATTTTACCAAAACCATCTCGGGATATGTAGAATTCTTGAAAAAAAATACTCATGTCTACCACTGTGAAGACAGACGCAAAGTAATTTTTCTGTTCTTTAGCCATTTCTTTGTTGCCCAATACTATCACTCATGCATAATCTTCCATCGGCTCAATGTCACCATTAGTATCGTTTTGCTTTTACAATCTAAAGAAACTCTTCAAGTTTTTCTGTGCACTGCTACTTAGCCGAAGCTGATATATAATTGTCTGCTTCATTTTTTTTTCTTGTGTTGCTCTTTGTAAGATTGCCAATCGTCTGGTTTCACGTTATTCGTGAATACTTTACGTGCTTTCCCTTTTGCTTTTATGCCAACCTGACTGCCCAAGTCAGCCATGATTGCCTCTTCCTCGGGATGAGTCTTTGCAGTGTCTTCCGAATTACTTCAAGAAACTGCTGCTAGTGCTGTTCCACTGCTTTTCTTTCTTGGATCACTTCCCAGTCAATTCTAACCACTTGCTCTCTCTGATGCCTCTTCAGTTGCCTTTGTTCACCTGAGAAACAGTTACCTCTGATTTTGTTTCCTCTATCTCTGAAATTTCAAGGTAAATTCGATCATATGTTGTTCACTTCAGTTCCCGAATCAATTCTGTTTCATTGGAAAACATGATATCCAATATTGCCTGTTCCCAATTGAGCTCCATTACAAGCTGCTCCAAAAAGCCATCACGTAGACTTTCCATAAATTTCTTTCTTTGCGAACCACTATCAAACTGGTTTTCCCAATTCAAATACGCATGATCCCTGTAACATTGCGTTTCATCTCGTGATCTAACTCCTGTTGTTTTGTGCACCACACTACTAAGGCCTATTTGGAGGCCTATAGGACACTCTAACTATGTTTTCCTATTACCTTTTGTAATTCCTCAATTCTACCCACACAGGTTCTACCGCATCCGATGCAACTTCCTTTATTACTATTGGTTTCATTTCATCCCTTACCCGTAGACCAACCCCACCTGGTCTCCCCACCTGCTTTTTCTTAATAGGACGTATATCCATTATTATTCAGCTCCAAATTCTGATCCACTAGCAGCCATTTCTCCGTGATGTTCACCAAATCAACCTTCGAATTTCGGTCTGCATTATGAGCTCATTTTCCTTACTCCTTATTCTGCGTGCATTCAGATCTAACACCATTTGTCCTCTGTTATCAATCGACTTCTCATTTTAATGCGTTTGTCCAGTGTAATAAAGGTTGATTTTTAAGGCTTCTCAGATGAAAACTGTCCCATTAGAACAAGTTCTTTCTGCCCCACTACTGGTGCCAATGTCCCATGAATTCAAACACATTTCGCCCACACCAACGTTTGTTACACGACTTTAGCTGCTCAGTCTTCTTTACACTGTGTCAGTTAGGTCCCTTTGCCGTATTCCTATCAAACAACGTCAGGGAAGCTACAGCACAATGTTTGATATAGTTTAAATCTCCCCCAAACTGTACCCATTTACCACTTCCTCGCCAGAGAATTCAGGAGAGCATGATGCTCTCGCTGCACTGGTTACATTCGACACTCTCCGGACAGATATAGCACCGGTTCTGATTCAGGTTATTTTTTTCTCTCCTCTTTGAAAGATGAAATAAATTCCTTCTGCACTGTTCCCGTCCAAACGGAAAATAGCTAAAGACAATTATTTCAGATGGAGAGTATAGCTGCCTCTGCTTATAAAAAGAAATTAAACTATCCCTATGCTATACCGACCAAAGATGCCCAGAAAATATACAGCAGGCTGGTAGATACATTTCCTCCACCACATTAAATAATCCCAGAACAACTTCATCATGGGGTTAAGTCACGTGTACTCTCACTCTGCCCTCGGCTCGTGAATTAATAACTGAGCAGGAACAGCATGTGTTTCAATACAGTGTAAACATTTCTATGCACTTTTAAGCTGAAAGTAAGGCATCCTCTTCACTGCCCCCGTTAGACATATGTGAAGCAGGTGCAGCATGTGTTCGATCCTGACCATGCTTCACGTCACACTATCTTCCTCAGGAGCACACAATCCAAATGCAGAATACAGTTTGATGCAAAGTACAGCACGTCTCGGCTGCCCTCGTGAAGAACTGCGAGAAGAAATTAAGGGTAGTGCGCTTAAGGGTAGTGAACTTCCCACTACATTGGAACCAAGAATCAATGCTAGGTTAAGGAGAACAGTGTTTTAGACACAGACTACGTCTTTATCCACACCGTCACATCTGAAATTATTGGGACAGAGGCAACACTGGGTTAGACACAGCATAAAGCTGCATTGCTTCATTCAAACAGAAACTGAAGTTTCCTCATAGTATTTCTATTAAATACTTGCAGCACTGGAACAGCACGGCGTTGGATACATTATGAAGATCCATCGACACTGACCTCATCAAACACTGCCATGAGAGCCACAGCATTGGATTAGATACACATTTGTATTTTTTTTATGTGACACGGCACACTAATAAGACTCTGTCAACAGGGACACAAGCGGAACGAACACAGAGCCAAAGTATTTCCTCTTTAGAAGAAAGAATATAGAGTCATAGAGTCAGAGATATGTACAGCATGAAAATAGACCCTTTGCTCCAACGCGTCCATGCCGACCAGATATCCAAATCCAATCTCGTCCCACCTACCAACACCTGGCCAATAGCCCTCCAAACCATTCATATTCATATACACACCCAGATGCCTTTTAAATGTTGCAATTGTACTAGCCTCTACAACATTCTCTGGCAGCACAATCTATACACGCATCACCCTCTGAGTGAAAAAAGTTACCCTTTAGGTCTCGTTTATATCTTCCCCTCTAACCCTATACCCTCTTCCCTCTTGTTCTGAACCCCCATACAGCAAGGAAATTACTTTCCACATTTATCCTATCCATGCCCCTCATGATTTTGTACGTCTCTGTAAGGTTAACCCACAGCCTCCAATGCTGTAGGGAAAACATCTCCAGACTGTTCGGGGCCCCTCCTGATAGCTCAAATCCTCCAACACTGGCAACACCCTTGTAATCTTTCCTGAACCGTTTCAAGTTTCACAACATCTTGCCAGTAAGAAGGAGACCAGAATTGCACCTAATTTTCCAATAGTGTTTTTGACAATGTCCTGTACAACCGCAACATGATCTCCCAATTCCTGTACTCAACACTCTGACCAATAAGGCAATGCATCCCGAATGCCTTCTTCACTCACATACCGACCTATGACTCCACGTTCAATGCATTCCATAAATTCACCACTTTATGTTCGCATATGTTCTTCCTTGTCTCAAATTTAAAGGGTCGTCCCATTGTACTGAAGTTGTGCCCTTGCTTTCCGAGTTCCCCAAATACTGGAAGTATTTTCTCCACTCCAGACAGACTTCTCGGATCTCTATACGTTTCAATCTTTTTTTTCGCCGTTATCCTTCTACACTACATTGCAGAGTCCTGAGTCAAAGATCATATCAATCCTTCAACCCCGGGATCATTCTTGTAAACCTCCTGTGGACCCCTTTCATCCATCATTGCCAGGACAAGTCCTGCACATGCTCAGATACAGCGTAAAACCTTACTACTCTATCCCCATCATAATCGACCAGGACATGGACAACGCGGCGCTAGAAATAGAACTAATGGCGCTCGACACTGCGCCATTGAATATTCCAGCACGTGAACAGTTCTGAGTTGGATATTGGAACTCTCCCAGAACTGTTAGAACACGGGCAGTTAAAGATTCAAACTGACTTTATATATTTCTGGATCATAAAATCTCAGGATTCGTGGACACAGATAGTGAATTTGGATGAAGCACATTGCCTTTGTTACATTGAAAATTCCTGCTAATGCCATCCTATGGATACAATGAAAAGCATGGTTCCACTCTCCCAAACAAAATATTTAAGAAAAAAAACCAGGCATTATTTATCGTTTTCTTTCGAAAGTAAAGCCTTCACTGGGTGATCCATTAAATTGTCCAATGGTATGTACTCGGAAGTGTTGAAAACAGTGCATATTTACCCAGCTGATAGTCTCATGCTAATAACAGAACATTACTTTTTTAAAGAGTGCTGTTGTCGCTAACCCTTTGAAACAATCTGTCCAACGAATAAATATCGAATGTCACAGATGCAGAAAAAAAAATCTGTCACAGACGTATTCACAAATCCTCTTGCTGGCACAATTTCTCTTACTCACACACTCAGGTACTCATTGTCTTACAAACTTCTTCTCTGATTCACTTAGTCTTGCTCTCGCAGCTCTTCCCCTCAACGACATACTCTCAGTTTCTCATTTTCATTCACACATATTTGAATGCGCCATTTGTCACAATCACACAGACATTTTTCGCTCAATTCCCTGCAGAATTTCTCTTTCCCTGAAAACTAGTTCCACTCATACTTAACACTACGAGACAGGGTAAATATCGATGAATATTACCAATGACCAGTGTGTCGTGAAACAGTGACCAGTGATTAAGAATGTAAGTTCGGGTATTTAGGACTAAAATGTCTGAAATCTCTTCACTCAGAGAGTTGTGAGCAGGTTGAATTCTGAGCCATAGAAAGCAGTTGATGTCAAAAGATTCCTTCCCTTCAAAAATAAGTTGGATTAGCTTCACGGGGCTTAGAGAATCCCATATATGGGAAAAGCGGTCACAGAGACTGAAATAAAAGCAGAAATGATAGGAAAAACTCAGCTGGTCTGGTAGCACGTGCATGGAGAAAACTCAACGAACATTACTGAGTCCGTCTCCCTTCTGCAAAATAGGAACTGCCTTGGATGGTTGGTCATGATAATATTCAAAAACGGTCTCCAAAGCCAGTCTTCTCAGACAATTATTGTTTCGTCAATTTTTCAGCTTGCACTCTGACCTTCACCATGATCGGAATAAAATTTAGAGCAATGGTAAAACATAATCATTCATTCTCCAGTCCATTCACTTTTTTGTTCCCCTTGCATGCCCATTTATTTCGCTACACCGACAGACTTTACGTTTCTAGTTTGGCCTGCAAGACCAGAGGTCCAAAGATTTCCTTTGCATCTCTCTTCAGATGTTGCCAGACCCGCTGAGCTTTTCTTTTCCACAATTTCACTTCTTTTTTTCAGATTTAATTTGGAAGAAGTTACTGCTAAGAATCCGCAGTTTTAATCCAAGTATTCTGCGACAAGATAAACTTTTATTCTCTATATCAGACAACGGGCTTATCTCCATATCCCCATATACCATTACAATCCGCATAAATGTTCAATGCCATTGTCAGCTGTCTTCACAATATCTTAGGAAGTGCATTCCAGACCTCAATTCTTCACGGTGGAAAGTGAGTCTTTGCCTCACTTCACACTTGAATCAACTTCCCTTTATTTTAAATCTATGTTCCCTTGTTTGTGTGCATAATGCCCTACATGTCAATGATACATACCATTGATGATTCTCAAAACCTCTTTCACAAGTCCTCTCAGGCGTCATCATCCCAAGGAGAATTGACACATCTTCCTCAGTATGGTAGCGTATTCTGATTTGATGTAATATGTTCATATGTACATCGGTTTAGAGAAAACCTTTTTATGCATTCAGATCATGCCATACAAATGAATTCGGGCAATAAAACAGCCCGACGTATGCAAGGTTACAGCTGCAGAGGAGGTGCACAAAGAGCGAGATGAAAATTAAATTGAAACTTTGAGAAGTCAATAAAGGAGTACGATAACAGCGGTAAGAATCTCTTTTTGAATCTCTTGCAAAGAGATTATAACCGTGATTGGTGTAATTTTTGATTATCTTGATTTCTTTACACAGTTGTAATGAAGTGTAGATGGAGTCCATATTTTGGAGATGGGTTTGTGTGATGTGCTGTGTTATAGTCACAAATCTGTGTCATTTCTTACCATCCGCAGCAGAGTGGTTTCTCTACCAAGCTGTGATAAATCCAGACAGGATGCTTTCTATATCATTTCTACATAAAATGGTGCGAGTCTTTTTGGTTATATCGAATTTTCATATCCTCTTATGGAAGTACAGTTGTTGCGGTTTTCTTTTACAGTCTTGTCATTGTGGGTGGACCAACACTGATTATTGATGATCGCCATGCCAAAGGAGCTGATGCTGACAAACATCAGCAGCATTGATATAAACAGGGGCATCCCGTCCACCGTCCTTCTTTCAGTCAATGATCAGGTCTTTCACTTTGGTGACGTCGAGAGAGCGATTGCTATCTTTACACCATGCCAGCAACACAGTATCTCTTTCCTATATTTTTAGTCACGGATGAGGGTGAATTTCTGAATGGAATTGTCGATGGAGATAGGGCAACATTTGGCCGCATAACCATACTTACATCGTCATGAGAGTAAGCGGGTATGTACGCAGCCTTGCAAGGCGCCAGTGTTTTGAATAACTGTGGAGGAATGTTGTTGCTTATTATCAGAGATTTTTTTCTGTGAGTCAAAAAATCAATGGTCCAGTTGCAGAGGACGGAGCAGAAACTTAGGTCTATGAGTTTGTAGTTTGGCTGGAATTATGGCGTCAAAGTAATAGCTGTAGTCAATATCCAGGAACCCGATGCAAGTATTCATATTCTCCAAGTGTTCCAGGGATGCTTGTGTGGCGAGGGGAGAGGGATCTTTTGAGGACCTGTTGCGACAAATGGTCTTACTAATAATTGCTTAATAGCAATGAAGTCATATATAGGAGTGGGAGAGGTGGTCTTTTTGCTGAAGATGTCGTAGAATTATCGATTCACTCTCATAAAGAAGGAAGAGCTCTTCACCGTGTCAGCTGGAAGAATTGTAATGGAATTTGGAGCATGGAATTAAACATATTCCGTTGATGGATAAAATGGTAATGTAATTAATAATTTCTAACTTGTTCCCCTAAACAGTCGTCCATCCGACTTTGCTCCTTGCAGCTTCTCTGCGACATTCTCACATTCTGCTACTGTTTCAATTTAAAGAAAAACGTTGCAATTCTGTTTCTCCTTGACTGATCATTCCTCACTGGTGTTTGATTTTGCAGTCGAATAACGCATGATTTTTCAACACCCGTTCGGTTATGGCTTGCCATGATTACCAATTGCCAATAACACTACGAAGCTACTTCCTATTTTTATTGACTGAGAGTTTATAGCAGCCATCGTTCAGAGCAACAGATCGAATAGTTCACTATAATTGGGAATAAAGCACATACCTAATCCATTAATTGTGTTTTCCAGTTTGTAAATTTCTGAACATGAAAACGGAATGATAACACCAAAGGAAAAATCTCAAATAATACTTTAAGTCATTATCATTAATTGTGTATCACTGTTTTAGCCAAGATGCATTGTTCATCCGTGTGATTCAACGACATTTGTGAGGGTCTCTTCTCACATGCAAAGCAAACATGGATGGCACTTTTCCTTCCTTAAACTACATCAGCACACCAGACGGGTATGTCCAACATTGGTTACCAGTTAAACAAAGTTTTTTTTTTAATTCTCATTGTATTCAACTGAAATATCACCATCAGCATGCATGGTAATCACGCTCAAGTCTCGCTAAATTGAGAGGAATTCCTTTGTTCGGCTGAAGCTATTCCCACTGCATCAACATTACCCAGCAGGTTGCTTGCCAGTTATTCCTTCTTATGCTCTTCCTATGGAGGACTTTATTATTCCAGTCTGAGCAATTACTCAAATAAATTTTATTTCTCAATACTTTGACGCTTAGAAGCAAAGAAAGTGAACATAATGCGACAACAATGAGGTTGTCGATGATCAGTGATGCAACAAAACAGGTTGAGCAAGACAACATTCCAGATCCAGCTTACGGCCTTTCGTTTCAGGGGACGTTGGATGAACTGGAGGCTCATTTCTGTGTTCTCCAATACTGTGGAAACATATTTATGAACTGACAATAAACGTTAATTTAACAGGTATGTTAATTTCAAAGGCACCTGAAGAATGAGCAAGACCTTTATTTTCAGAGGGAGAATGCTGATGCAATTTTGACCATGTAAGTGTATTTTAACAACTGTCTTCAATTTTTCAGTTATGACAATTTCCAATATGCTGGATGGTTATTTATGTCGTCTGTACACAACATATCGTCCCCGATAATTTTAACAACATCTCACACTGAATGATTAGTTTAAGGTTAAAAACACCCCAAACTATAGTTTAATTGATTTGATGTCTGTCACCAGATTCACCCAGATTTTCCAAAGCCTTCAATTGTCGTGTTACTGTAAAGGCATTGACATGCCCAGGCCATTGGACATTTTAGAGTGAATATGCCATAATCCGCATTCAACCACAACCTAAATGTGATGTTGGGGAGATACAGAATGTTTCTGCATTACTTAATGTTCGTGAGTAGGATTTAAGTGAAAATAAACATTGACAATAAAGTCGCAAGCTCGACTTAACATTTGGATGTCTTTTATTCGGTCGGGGAGATAATATTGAGGTAATGTTAATTGAAGCTGATAGTGCCCCGCCTCTTTGTAGAAGTCAGGCATGTGGAGAAAACATGCCCTGATCCTTATATTTATGCGATGCACAACATTGTGATTACGCACAATTGTTTGACTGTCTATTTTTCTTGTCAAAGCACTGTGTGCAAACAACACGATCGTATGTCAGAATCCCAAGAGTTGTCAAGTACATTTGTTGTAACAGCGATGAAAGTCCCACAACATTACGTATTCCAACGGGTTTATTTGAAAGCGCTAACTTTCAGAGAGCTGTTCCTTCATCAGCTAGTTGTGGAGCAGGATCATTTTACAGAGACTTTATAACTGATGAGGAAGCAGTGATACGAAAGCGAGTGCTTGCAAATAATCCTGTTGGACCATAATCCCTTGTTGTGTGATCTTTAACGTTATCCATCCCAGTGCAAAACCGGTTCTGATATCATGTTGCAGCAATAATCAAATCTCTGTCCTGCCGATTGTGATGATTCAGATATTTTCATGTTTCAATTCAATTTAGAAAACTGGTCACCCTAACTTGAACTGTAAAAATGCAGCAAGATCGATGCACCAGCAATGTAGGGAATGAATGCATATGGGGTTTCTGAGATAGATTAGATTTCAATCGAAACATTACACACGCAAATACACATGCAAACACGCATGTAGACAGCACGCACACATATACGCACTCTGTCGCCGAAAGATTTAGAGACACACAAGCATACACACTACCTGCCTCACACATGTATTCTCACGCACATGCTCAAGATAATGACTAATTGATAGAAACATGGAAAATAGTGCTGAAGTTGACCAATCCGTCATTCGAGTATATAACGCCATTCAATATGGCCAGGACTGATTATTTAACTCAGTACCAGTTCCCAATTCCTGACGATATCCTTTGATATCTCCAGCTCTCAGAAGTAACTTTTACTTCTGCTTGAAAATAGTCAATCACTTTCTGGGACAGGGAATTCTACAGGCAAACACTCTCTGGATAAAGGCACTTGTCATCATTTCATGGCCTACAAAGCACAATTATACTGGTTCTGTATCCCTCAGTCATCAGCAACACCCTTCCTGTGTTTATTCTGTCTAGCCTTGTTCACATTCATAGAGGTCTGTACCATCCACTCCATTCTCCTAAACTCCATCCAGTATATTCTTAACAGTTCTAATCTCTTTCCATACGTGGTCACGGCGTCACTGGAATCATTCGGGTAAACCTTCACTGCTCTCCCTCCAAAGACGACGATAGTATGATTTAACGGACTAAGAAATGCATATTATGGGGCGCATGGCAATGCCACTACTTCCTGATGAAGACCTTATGCCGGAAACATCGACTCTCTTTATCCTCGGATTCTGTAACACTGGCTGTGTTTGTCGAGCGCCACACATTTCTCACTGTGACCTCCACCATTTGCGGTCAGTTTCTCCCAGTGCCAGAAATTTGTTGAGCAGGAAGTACTGTGTGGTTACATTAATTCATCATGTGTTCAATTTAATTTTGTGTCTCTCGGGAACTAGGGCCATGAGTTTTCTTGGCATTATTTCAGAAACCCATACTTCATAGGAATTGCATTATTATAGCTAAAACAATTCACGACTATTTTAGCAATTAATTATTTACTCTGTTGTACAATTGTGAATTCTTGGGTCATCAGACTGATGTCAATTCCAAATCCCTTTCCCTATAACAGTTTCATGGTGTTACTGATTTATAATCCGTCTATCTCAGCCTAGGTTTTTTATTTGGTGACACATCCATGAAAGCTCCCTGCAACAAAACAATCCACACTATTTACTTAACTGAAATGAAGAAATTCTTCCTCACGTCTGTTGTAAAAGTG